>NW_026652287.1:37449220-37627886 GCF_009828535.3 Hylobates moloch | reverse complement strand
GCCGGGCAGAGGCGCTCCTCACCTCCCAGACGATGGGTGGCCGGGCAGAGGCTCTCCTCACTTCCCAGATGGGGGAGGCTGGGCAGAGGGGCGGCCGAGCAGAGACGCTCCCCACCTCCCAGACGGGGCGGCGGCCCAACAGGGGCTGCAATCCCAGCACCCTGGTAGGCCAAGGCAGGCGGCTGGGAGGCAGAGGCTGCCGTGAGCCAAGACCACGCCACCGCACTCCAGCCCGGGCAACAGCGAGCACCGAGTGAGCGAGAGTCCGTCTGCAGTCCCAGCACCCTGGGAGGCCGTGGCGGGCAGAGGACTCGGGGCTAGGAGGTGGAGAGCAGCGTGGCCAACATGGCGAAACCGCGCCTGCAGCCAATGGCGAAAAAGCAGGCAGCGGCGGTGCCGGGCGCCGGCAGTCCCAGGCAGCTCGCGGAGCGGGGCAGCAGTGAGCCGAGGAGACTGCAGGTCGGGCCACAGAGAAGAAAGAAAGAAAAGAAAGAAAAGAAAGAGAGAGAGAGAGAGAGAGAGAGAGAGGTCTTGTGTCTTAAACCTGTGAAAACTGCCCATTCTCTCCCTGCCTAATGTAGTAGAATTTTTTTGTTTGTTTTTTATTTTTGAGACAGAGTCTCACTCTGTTGCCCAGGTTAGAGTGCAGTGATGCAGTATTGGCTTACTGCAACCTCTGCCTCCCGGGTTCAAGCGATTCTCCTGCCTCAGCCTCCCGAGTAGCTGGGATTACAGGTGCCCGCTACCACACCCATCTAGTTTGTATTTTTAGTAGAGACGGGGTTTCACCATGTTGGCCAGGCTGGTCTCGAATGCCTGCCTGCCCTCAAGTGATCCGCCCACCTCGGCCTCCCAAAGTGCTGGGATTATAGGCATGAACCATCGTGCTTGGCCAGGGCTGTCATGTATTGAGAGCAAGGTGTGCTTTTGTATAGCTGTGTGGCTGAATAAAGGTGTGTTTGATGTGTTGTGCCTCTGGCTGGATTGGGTTTGTCTGGATGTGCAATTGTGTAAATGGGTGAGGGTGATCACTTTTGTGTTACCATTTGTCGTGTGTGTGTCTGTGTGTGTGAAAGAGAGAGAGAGAAGGAGAGAGAGAGAGAGAGAGAGAGAGAGCGTGCGAGCAAGCGCCTCCCAGCCCAGGAGTCATTACTAATTCCTCCAGCATCCCCCATTTCTGGGCAACAGAGGCCCCTTTGTTCACAGTGGCAGAAGCAGTGATGTCCCTTCTCTCTTGAGGCCCCTGGCAAGTTCTCAGCCCTAAGCCTGGTCAACAAAAGGTCCTGTGAGCTTTTGCATTGAGCCCGGCCACTTGCAGAGTGTGCTGAGGACATCAATGAGGGCACGGGACCTGTGACAACCACAGTGGCTTGGCCAGCGATGGAGGAGCCAGGGGCTTAGAGAGGGCCTTCTTGAGGATAATATTGTTACAAGATAATTATGGGAAAAAAGGGAAAACCATGACTGTCCTGCAGATCTGAAAATGAACACATGGGGCGGACATGATGGCTCATGCCTGTAATCAGCATTCTGGGAGGCCGAGGTAGGAGGGTTGCATGAGCCCAAGAGTTTGAGACCAACCTGGGCAACATAGTGAGACCTCATCTCTATTTTTATTTTTATTTTTAGTTTTCATTTTTTCTTGAGATGGAGTCTCCCTCTGTCACCCAAGCTGGAGTGCAGTGGCATGATCTTGGCTCACTGAAACCTCTGCCTCCTGGGTTCAAGCGATTCTTGAGCCTCAGCCTCCTGAGTAGCTGGGACAACAGACATGCACCACTAGGTCCGGCTAATTTTTTTGGTATTTTTAGTAGAGATGGGGTTTCACCATGTTACCAGGCTGGTCTCGAACTCCTGGCCTCGAGCGGTTTGCCTGCCTTGGTCTCCCAAAGTGCTGGGATTACAGGCGCGAGCCACCGTGCCCAGCCTGAATGATGTTGTTATGGGTTGAATGGGTCCACTCCCAAAATTGGCATGTTGAAGTCTTAACCCACCGTACTTTAGAATGTGACCTTACCTGGAAGTAGGGTCGTTGCGGATATAATCAGTTGGGGTCATAATGGAGTAGGATGGTCCCTAAACCATCATGACTGGTGTCTTTACAAAATTCGGGAATTTGGGCCTGGAGAGGTGGCCCACGCCTATAATCCCTGCTCTTTGGGAGGCCGAGACAGGAACATCACTTAAGCCCAGGAGTTTGAGAGCAGCCTGGACAACATAGCAAGACCTTGTCTCTACAAAATATTTTTAAAAATTGGCTGGGGCTGGGCCCGGTCCTCAACGCCTGTAATTCCAGCACTTTGGGAGGCCGAGGCAGGTGGATCACTTGAGGTCTGGAGTTGGAGACCAGCCTGGCCAACATGATGAAAGCCCATCTCTACTAAAAATACAAAAATTAGCTAGGCATGGTGGCACATGCCTGTAGTTCCAGCTTGGGAGGCTGAGGCAGGAGAATTGCTTGAACCTGGGAGGCAGAGGTTGCAGTGAGCCGAGATCGTGCCACTGCACTCCAGCCTAGGCAACAGAGTGAGACTCCGTCTCAAAAAAAAATATATATATATATATATATATATATACACACACACATACACATATATAATGTATGTATATATTTATTTTGTGTATATATATATATTTTTGTGTATATACATATCTCTCTATATAATTTGTATTTATAGAGATGGGATCTCACTGTGTTGCCCAGGCTGAGGTTTGGGTTTTTGTTGAGGACTCTGGGAGCCACGGAAGATAGCTCTATTTGTGGAGCATTCACTTTTTGCCCAGCCCTGTGTTGCTTTACGTGCACTTGCTCATTAAATCCTCCCAAGATCAGAGGGATGAGACCAAGGTGGGTGGAGTTGACTTGAAGTTTGTCTACTTAGGGAAGAGGTAAAGACTAGGGGATCTGGGGACAGGGAAATTCCGGGTAGAGTTAACCTATTTTTTTTTTTTTTTTGATACAGTCTTGCTCTGTCACCCAGGCTGGAGTGCAGTGGTGCAATCTCAGCTCACTGCCTTCCACGTCCCGGGTTCAAGTGATTCTCCTGCCTCAGCCTCCCAAGTAGCTGGGATTACAGGCGTGCACCACCACATTGGGATAATTTTTGTATTTTTAGTGGAGACGGGGTTTCACCATGATGGCCAGGCTGGTCTTGAACTCCTGATCTCGGGTGATCTGCTGCCTTGGCCTCCCAAAGTGCCGGGATTACAGGTGTGAGCCACCTCATCAGGCTGAGTTTATTGAGTTATCCCCATGTGCCAGTCAGAGCTCTAGTTCTTCCTAGCTGTATAGACTCGCTTACTGCTCACATCAACCCCTAACGGAAGTGCTATTTTCATGTTGTTTCCTGCCCTTTATCTCCACTTGCCAGATCCCTCCCATGAGGGAAGGGACTGTATTTGTTTATTCATTGCTGTATCCCTGGAAACTGGGACTGCAGGTGGTTATGAAGTACCTATTTGTTAAATGAGTGAACATTTGCTGTAGGCAATTACACCCAACTTCCAAACGGAGAAACAGGCTCAGAGATAAGCACCTGCACCCTCACTCCTCAACTCAACTGCCTGTTTCTAGCACTTTCCATGATGATCCCCTCTGCATGGAGAGGGTTCATGGGGATTGACTATTGTTGTGTAATGAATGACCAGGCTGTGCCGGGGTTGGCTGTAGGCCTTTTCCTTTCTTTTCCTTTTTTTTTTTTTGAGACGGAGTTGAGTTTTGCTCTTGTCGCCCAAACAGGAGTGCAATGGCGTGATCTTGGCTCACTGCAACCTCTACCTCCTGGGTTCAGGTGGTTCTCCTGCCTCAGCCTCCCGAGGAGCTGAGATTACAGGCGCGCGCCACCACACCTGGCTAATTTTCATGTTTTTAGTAGCAACGGGGTTTCACCGTGTTGCCCAGGCTGGTCTCGAACTCCTGACTTCAGGTGATCCACCCACCCTGGCCTCCCAAAGTGCTGGGGTTTCAGGTGTGACCCACTGTGCCTGGCCAGCCCTTTTTCTTTCTTTCTTTCTTTTTTTTTGAGACAGTGTCTTACTTTGTTGTCCAGGCTGGAGTGGCAGTGGCACAGTCACGGCTCACTGCAGCTCCAAACTCCTGGGCTAAAGTGATCCTTCCATCTCAGCCTCCCCAGTAACTGGGAGTGCAGGTACATGCCACCACACGGACTAATTTTAAAATTTTTTTGTAGAGATGGGGTCTCGCTATGTTGCCCCAGCTGGTCTCAGACTCCTGGGCTCAAGCGATCCTCCTGCCTCGGCCTCCTAAAGTGTTGGGATTACAGGTATGCGCCACCGTGCCCAGCCGCAGCAGGCCTTTTGTTTGTCTTTTTAGAGAGGGTCTTGCTGGGTGCCCTAAGCTGGAGTGCAGTGGTGCAATCACGGCTCACAGCAGCTTCCAAACTCCTGGGCTCAAGCGATCCTCCTGCCTCAGCCTCTCAAGTAGCTGGGACTATAGGCACGCACCACCACGCCTGGCTATTTATTTATTTATTTGAGACGGAGTCTCGCTCTGTCACCCAGGCTGGAGTGCATTGGCCCGATCTTGGCTCACTGCAACCTCCGGGGTTCAAGTGATTCTCCTGTCTCAGCCTCCCGAGGAGCTGGGACTACAGGCACGCGCCACCATGCCCGTCTAATTTTTGTATTTCTAATAGAGACGGGGTTTCTCCATGTTGGCCAGGCTGGTCTCGAACTCCAGACCTCAAGTGGTCCGCCCGCCTCGGCCTTCCAAAGTGTTGGGATTACAGGAGTGAGCCAACGCACCCAGCCGCTAATGTATCATTATTATTATTCTGTAGAGACGCAGTCTGGCTATGTTGCCCAGGCTGGTCTTGAATTCCTGCCTCTGCCTCCCAAAGCGCTGGGGTTACAGGCGTGAGCCACCGCGCCCTGCGGCTGCAGGTCTTTATAAGGCAACTGTGGACCCTGGACCGCTTCCTGAAAACCTCTCCTTCAACCCCCTGTCTCCTCCCTCACCTGGTCTACCCCGAATCCTTCCCCTCTCGTCCTTCTCGCCGTCTCCAGGGGAGGTGAGGGACTCGAGAATCGCGCCCTGCTTCTCTCCCCACGGCGCCGACCCCAGCCCACGCAGTGAAAGGACCACCCTCGAGGCTGATTCCGGGTCGAGTTGGGAGCGGCGGGCCCTAAATCACCTCCCCCCTCGGGCCGTACCATTCTGACCGGGGGGACCTGGGAGGGGACGCGCGGAGGGCTTCCCCCGGGGACTGCCTCTATCGAGACTCTCTCCAGCCCAACAGGAGGATGGGAAGGAGACTTGTGTGGGGGCCTCGGGCTGGCGGGTCGCGGGTTCCTTGTCCCCCGCCTTGGCGCCTCTCCGCCCACCGTCCCTCCTTAGTATTGGTTGGCGCCAGGGGGAGCCAAGGCTCCATCCTTTCTGCGCAGGTTCCCTCCGCACTGGCAGAGACCTGGAGCGTCCAGGTGGGAGACTGGTGTGTTCCGGGCGTCCGCTCCTCAGCGGATGTGGCAGCCCCGAGCCATGGCTCTCGCCATCCGAGTCGTTTATTGGTAAGCGCAGCGGCCAGCGGCCCCCGTCCCCGACCCCCGCCGGGACCTGATCCTCCTCACCCTCGGAGCCGGGGTCTGGGAGCGGCGGGGAGAGGACCCGTGGGAGCCCCTGTATGGGAAAAAGGATTCCAGTGTGGGTGGGGTGGGCGTACGGAGGGGCGAAAAACAGAGGGCGGTGGTCCCCAGGCCCCCTCTTCGACTTGTGACACGCTGGGCATCTCGGGTTATAAAAGGTGGGGTTGAGAAGGGTGTGTGTCAATTTCGAACCCCCGACTCCGGGACTCCGCTGGGGAAGCGGCTGGCGGTCAGCTTTGTAAAGAGACCTAAGGCTCCTCCACCCTAAGGCTTCCCCTCCCCTAATATCCCGAACAGTCGCGGGGTGGGGATAGTGAGAGCCCAGAAGGTTCGAGAACGTCTCAGCCTGTGTTTCAGAAGCACTTGAATTGTTGGCCTCTGCCCAGTGGGTTCCCTTGGCCACGAACCCCACTCCTTTTCTGGCCTCAGTTTTCCGTCTGTGGCAAGAGGGAGGCTCTGTGTCAGCACCGAACACGCTTAATTTCTGCAAGTCTCAGGAAGGATATAATAGGATAGATAAATTACGTTCTCTCCACTCCCCAGCACCTAATACTGTGTGGCATGCTGTAGGTATTTAATAAATACGTGTTCAATGAATTGATCCTCCCAGGAATCCTTTAAGAGAGGGGAATTTTAGGCCAGGCGCCGTTGATCACGCTTGTAATCCAAACACTGGGAGGCTGAGGCGGGTGGATCGCTTGAGCCCAAGAGTTCGAGACCAGCCGGGGCAACCCAGGGAGACCCCTCGTCTCTACAGAAACTTAAAAAGCTAGCCGGGTGTGGTGGTGTGCACCTGTAGTCGCAGCTACTTGGGAGGCTGAGGCAGGATCACTGGAGCCCGGAAGGCGGAGGTTGCAGTGAGCTGAGATCGCGCCACTGCCCTCCATCCTGGGCAGCAGAGTGAGACTCTGTCTCAAAAAAAAAAAAAAAAAAAAAAAAAGGTACATTAAAGAGAGAGGAATTTCAGTTCTATCTTACAGGGTGAGAAAACTGAGGCTGGGACTGAGGTGGGGGCAGGTCAGTAGCTTCAAGTCTGGACTGCAGGTGACAGGGGTAACTGGAACCTGGGTTTGCCGGCAGCTTTCCAATGTCTCTGCCTGCTCGACAAAGCAGAGGCAAGAGTGACATTTTGAGACGCCTACCAGGCCTGTGCACCAGATTCCAGTCCCGAAATAGCCTGCTGTGGGGGTTGGGTGAGCTTGTATTTCACCCTGGGGACTGGGAAGGTGTTCAGAATCTAGGAGCCGCAGGGCCAGGTGCAGTGGCTCCTGCCTGTAATGTCAGCCCTTTGGGAGGCGGAGGTGGAGGCGGAGGCGGAGGCGGGCGGATCCCCTGAGGTCAGGAGTTCGAGACCAGCCTGGCCAACATGGTGAAAAAACAAAAATTAGGCCGGGCGTGGTGGCTCACGCTTGTAATTCCAGCACTTTGGGAGGCCGAGGCGGGCGGATCACGAGGTCAGGAGATCGAGACCACGGTGAAACCCCGTCTCTGCTAAAAATACAAAAAATTAGCCGGGCGTAGTGGCGGGTGCCTGTAGTCCCAGCTACTCGGAGAGGCTGAGGCAGGAGAATGGCGTGAACCCGGGAGGCAGAGCTTGCAGTGAGCCGAGATTGCGTCACTGCACTCCAGCCTGGGTGAAAAAGCAAAACTCCGTCTCAAAAAAAAAAAAAAAAAAAAAAAAGAAAAAACAAAAATTAGCTGGGCGTGGTGTAAGAATCCAAGAGCCACAGGGTTTTCCTTGGTGTGCTGCGAGGGCTGTGGGTGAGGGCGGTGGGCACAGGGAGTGGGTGGGGACCTTATTTGTGCTGTTCTTCTCCTAATCCAGTTCTGGTTTTTCCCCTGTTCCCGACTCGGATTTGTGGTCTCCTTGTGTCCTCTCTCTCTATCCGCTTTTTCCCCTCCCCCTTCTCTGTCTCTTGCTTGGTGTTGGTTTTCTGTGTGTCTCTGTGCGTCCCCGTGCCACCCCCTGTGCTGTGCCCCAAAACTCTGCCTGGCTGGTGCCTGCCTTCTCTCTTGAGGGCATCTGTCACCTCTTCTGCTTGGTCATCTGTGTTCCTCTTTATTTCTTCCTGGCCCCACCTTGCTCTCTCCCCACACCGCCTGTCTCTACCCTCCTCTCCCCGACCCCCCACTTCTCCCTCTCTCCCCTGGGCTCCGATGTCTTGGACTCTCCTACCAGTGGCGCTTGAGGCTACAAGTCCAAGGTAAGCAGAGTGGATGCCCGGGGGGCATTCCTGGAAGCTGGGGAGGGGTAGAGTGCCTATCGGGAGGGGGCTGACTGGTATGACCCCTGCTGTGACCTTGCACCGTGTTTTCAGTATCTTCAGCTCAAGAAGAAGTTAGAAGATGAGTTCCCCGGCCGCCTGGACATTGTGAGTCTTGGGATGGGGAGAGACTTGAGCACAGCCACTGTGCCGGACCCTTAGGCCTGGATGGCACTTGGGGGGTGTTAGGTCGGCCCTATCCCCTTCACCCATGTTCTCCATCCCCTGGGAAGGGGAGGGTCTCCCCAAGAGGACATCTCAGCCCCTCCAACATCTCCCCCACCCTCTTTCCTCAGTGCGGCGAGGGAACTCCCCAGGCCACCGGGTTCTTTGAAGTAATGGTAGCCGGGAAGTTGATTCACTCTAAGAAGGTATGTCTGTCTGTCCGTCCTGCCTCGTTTTGAGGCTAGCGTGGGGTTGGGGCTGAGGTTGGTGACTTGGTCCAAGCTCACCCCTTCCTTCTTCCTCCTCTCCCTAGAAAGGCGATGGCTACGTGGACACAGAAAGCAAGTTTCTGAAGCTGGTGGCCGCCATCAAAGCCGCCTTGGCTCAGGGCTAATGTGCCCTGAAGGCAGAGGTGAGGGGGCCCACTAGACAGAGACACCACCCTTTGGATCTTCTCCCTGCCCCATGCTCTGACTCCTTGGCCCAGGGTGGAGAGCCTGGGAGATGGGGACATCACATGTGTCCCCAGAGTGAGCGGGATAAAGTTAGACCCGGTTGGTGCAGGATGACAGCTGAGATGGGGTCACAGGTGTGCAGGGTGACAACTGAGATGGTCATGGGTCAGAGGTGTGCAGGATGACAACTGAGATAGAGTCAGAAATATGCAGGATGACAGCTGAGATGGGGTATACAAGATGACAGCTGAGTTGGTGGTGGGGTCAGAGGGCTGCCCTAAAACAGCTCTCCTGGTTTGGGAATGAAAAGTGCTAGCGACCCGGCGGTTCAGAATCTGGAACTCTAGGCCTTTGTCCCATTGCCAGGAAATAGTTCCCAACCCAGCACGTCATGTAACAGCGTCCGGCCACGTTCCCAGCATGTTTTGAGACAGAATTTCCTTGCTCCACAATTTCGAGTAGGTCACTAATTATCATCGGGCTCTGAACCTGAGAATTAGTTCTAGGAATATTCTAGACCTGATCCAGCTCCAGAAACATCCACTTTAGAGCTGAACGTGAGTCTAAGAATGCTCTAGAAACAAAAGCTAACTCTAGAACGGATTGTCTGCTCCAGAACAACCCTAGAGCTGACTCCCAGTTCTCCCCAAAGAGCCCAGAATGAAATACACCACCAGCTCCCAGTACACCGTAAACCTGAGCCCCCCTTCCCAACCCAGCAACTGAGAAATGTGAACCAGCTCCTCAACACTAGAATTGACCGCTAGTTCCTGGAGTTGGCTACTGGTTCCTTATCACTGTTTTTCCTTCTTTCTTTCTTTTTTTTTTTTTTTCTTTTAAGATGGAGTCTTGCTCTGTCGCCCAGGCTGGAGTGCAGTGGTGCGATCTTGGCTCACTGCAGCCTCTGCCTCCTGGGTTCAAGCAATTCTCCTGTCTCAGCCTCCCAAGTAGCTGGGATTACAGGCACACGCCACTATGCCCGGCTAATTTTTGTATTTTTAGTAGGTCTCACCATGTTGGCCAAGCTGGTCTTGAACTCCTGCCTTCAGGTGATCCACCCGCCTTGGCCTCCCAAAGTGGTGGGATTACAGGCGTGAGCCACCATGCCTGGCCTCTTTATGCACCCTGAGCCAAGTATTGTTTCCAACCTAATACATTGTGGAACAACTGGCAATTTCTATATGAACCTCAGGAACGAAGAACTACTTTCCAGCACCTTCTGAGTCTGATTTTCCAGTTTTTAAGCCAATATGGTCCAGATAAGCTTGAAACCCAACCCATTCTAGAACAGTTACTAGCCCTTTGTTCTGGTCTCTGGCACTGCAGGGCCTGGAGCATAGTTTATTTTTTGACGTGGAGTCTCGCTCTGTCGCCCAGGCTGGAGTGCAGTAGCGTGATCTCGGTCCACTGCAACATCTGCCTCCTGGGTTCAAGGGATTCTCGTGTCTCAGCCTCCTGAGTAGCTGGGATTACAGATGTCTGCCACCACGCCAGGCAATTTTTTTTTTTTTTAAGATGGAGTCTCTCTCTGTCGCCCAGGCTGGAGTGCAGTGGCATGATCTTGGCTCACTGCAAGCTCTGCCTCCTGAGTTTACGCCATTCTCCTGCCTCAGCCTCCCGAGTAGCTGGGACTACAAGCGCCTGCCACCACACCCGGCTAATTTTTTCTATTTTTTAGTAGAGACGGGGTTTCACCGTGGTAGCCGGGCTGGTTTTGAACTCCTGACCTCAGGTGATCTGCCTGCTTCAGCCTCCCAAAGTGTTGGGATTACAGGCGTGAGCCACCGCGCCTGGCCATACTTTTTACTCCCCTCTAAACTTCAGCACCAGTTCCCACTCCATGCTAATCTGGAACAGAGTATCCCATCCCAACACACTGTGGACCCAAGTACCAGCTCCCAGTGTGCCTTGTGCCAGAAAACTAGTTTTCAAATGCATTAAACTCAAGTTCCATTTCCTAGAATTCTTTACCAGAGCAGAATGAGGTCATGTTCAATGTGAATTGGGACGTGACAATTTGAAGTAATGCAGAAACGATATCTTGCCTTTCGTGCAGGTCTGAAACAAAGCAAATCTCTCTAACATAAAGGAAAAGAAAAATGGAATTGCCTAATTCTAAAGCTGCATCAGCTGAATGCATTGTGGACTGTTGCTATTGAGCGTGGGGTGGGGTGCCACCATGCAGGCTTTGAATTCTTTTTTTTTTTTTTTGAGACGAGTCTGGATCTGTCACCCAGGCTGGAGAGCAGTGGCGCGATCTCAGCTCACTGCAACCTTCACCTCCCAGGCTCAAGCGATTCTCCTGCCTCAGCCTCCCGAGTATATGGGACTATAGTTGTGCACCACCACGCCCAGCTAATTTTTCTAGTTTTTGTAGAGATGGGTTTTTTTCGCCCTGTTGCCCAGACTGGTCTCAAACTCCTGGGCTCAAGTGATCCGCCCGCCTCAGCCTCGCAAAGTGCTGGGATTACAGACGTGAGCCACCATACCCGGCTATCTTTCTTTTAACAGGGGCCCCAAGCCTGGCCTCTGTTCCTGCAAACTGACTCCCTACCCCAACCACCTCTTTTTCTCTCCACAGTCCAGGGACCTTGATCCAGCCCCTCTCAGCAGACGCTTCATGATAGGAAGGACTGAAAAGTCTTGTGGACGCCTGGTCTTTCCCTGATGTTCTCGTGGCTGCTGTTGGGGGCAGAGATCGACGCCCCTGGTCTTTGCCTCTGTGTGGGAGAGTCTGTGTGTATGTGTCTTCCCCGGAATCCACACCACCCCACCCTCCTCCTGTCCCCTGGTTTGATCATCTCTCTTTGCATACCCCATGTCTTCCCCAGTTGTCCCCTGGAGTTTGGGGGGACATCCCGCCTCAAGCATCCTTCTCAAGGGGAAGCCAAGAGAGGCATCAGGATGGGTGGGTTTCTGCTTGTGGCGACCTTTGCAACCGTTCACGATTCAATAAATATTGAACGAATTTAACCGAATGTGCCTGTGAGGAGTGTATCCTGTTTCACCCCTGTGCCTCCTCCCTCCAAGACCCCGTCCCAGAAATTAGCAACCACGTGTTGAGTGGTCCGTGCACCAGCCCTCTGTAGGGAAGCGCCTTACAGCAATGCTGAGGTTATTTTTTGAGACAGTCTTGCTCTGGAGTGCAGTGGTAGTACGACCCCAGCTCACTGCAACGTCCCTCTCCTGGGTTCAAGTGATTCTCCTGTCTCAGCCTCCCGAGTAGCGGGACCACAGGTGTGCGCTGCTATTCCTGGCAAATTTTTCTTTTTCTTTTTTTTTTTGAGACGGAGTCTTGTTCTGTTGCCCAGGCTGGAGTGCAGTGGCGCGATCTCAGCTTACCACAACCTCCGCCTCCCGGGTTCCAGCGATTCTTGCCTCAGCCTCCCATGTGGCTGGAATTACAGGTGCCTGCCACGACACCCAGCTAATTTTTTGTATTTTTAGTAGAGATGGGGTTTCACCATGTTGGCCAGACTGGTCTCGAACTCCTGACCTCAGGGGATCCGCTCGCCTTGGCCTCCCAAAGTGCTGGGATTAATAGGCGTGAGCCATCACACCCGGCTGTTTTTGTAACTATTGATAGGCAGGAAGTGCATGCACACTTTCCTCAAATCAGGTACAATTCTAAACTGATTCACTCTCAAACCTTGACCCACTCATTCTGGGGGGACAGAAATAAAATTGTTCTTCCCCCAAGTCAAATGCTGCTGACACCTGAAACCCACCATATTCCATGGATCTCTGCTCAGTGACATCTGGGAAACAAGTCAGCCATCAACAATAGCAACAAGAGGCCAGGTGCTGTGGCTCATGCTTGTAATCCCGGCACTTTGGGAGGCCAAGGTGAGCAGATTGCTTGAGGCCAAGAGTTCGAGACCAACCTGGGCAACATGGTGAAACCCCACCTCTACTAAAAATACAAAAATTAGCCGAGTGTGGTGGCAGGTGCCTGTAATCCCAGCTACTCGCCACCTGCCACCAGGTTGAGAATCGTTTCAACCTGGGAAGCAGAGGTTGCAGTGAGCTGGGATTGTGCCACTGCACTCCAGCCTGGGTGACACAGTGAGACACTGTCTCACAAAAACCCCCCAAACCAAATGAATAATAGCAACAAGAAACAAACCCCCACATGGCTTCTTTTTTTTTTTTTATGCTTTTATTTTTCCGTGATTACAAACACAACTGAATATCAAATGCACAAAGTAAGAATTATACGGTGAAAAAAATCAGATACGTTCATATATATATCACCTTTTCAAGGCTATTTCCATCCAGAATAACCTTGGTTTGCCAGGGCCAATAGAAAGAAGTCACAAAATCGCCTTTAGTCAAATGTGTGTGTTTGCTTTCTTCTAAAATTCCAATACCTCCACCATCAATGACTTGAGATAGCTGCAAGGTGTTATATAATCAGTGCCAGTGTCTTCATTCATTCTACAACGAAGGCTGTCACTTCACATTTGGAAGGTTGCACAGCGGCCAGGCAGAGGCGCTCCTCACTTCCCAGACGGGGCGGCCAGGCAGAGGCGCTCCTCGCTTCCCAGACGGGGCGGCCAGGCAGAGGCGCTCCTCGCTTCCCAGACGGGGCGGCCGGGCAGAGGCGCTCCTCGCTTCCCAGACGATGGGCGGCCGGGCAGAGGCGCTCCTCACTTCGCAGCCGTGGCAGCTGGGCAGAGACGCTCCTCACTTCCTAGACGAGGTGGCGTCTGGGCAGAGGCGATCCTCACTTCCCAGACGGGGCGGCTGGGCAGAGGCGCTCCTCACTTCCCAGATGGGGCGGCCGGGCAGAGGCGCTCCTCACATCCCAGACGATGGGCGGCCAGGCAGAGACGCTCCTCACTTCCTAGACGGGGTGGCGGCCGGGCAGAGGCTGTAATCTTAGCACTTTGGGAGGCCAAGGCAGGCGACTGGGAGGTGGAGGTTGTATCGAGCCGAGATCACGCCACTGCAATCCAGCCTGGGCAACACTGAGCATTGAGTGAGCGAGACTCCGTCTGTAGTCCCAGCACTTTGGGAGGCCTAGGCGGGCAGATCACTCGAGGTCAGGAGCTGGAGACCAGCCTGGCCAACACGGCGAAACCCCGTCTCCACCAAAAATACAAAAACCAGCCAGGCGTGGTGGTGTGCGCCTGCAATCCCAGGCACTTGGCAGGCCGAGGCGGGAGAATCACGGGAGCCCGAGGCAGGGAGGTTGCAGTGAGCAGAGATCATGCCGCCACACTCCAGCCTGGGCAACAGAGGGAGACCATCCCAAAAAAAGAAAGGAAGAAGAAAGAGAGAGAGGGAGGGAGGGAGGAAGGAAAGAAGGAAGCACATGGCTTCATTTCTAATGATTCTGAGGATTTTGTTAGTATGACAATCCTCTGGCGGTGTAGTTCTTTATTTTTTTTCTTTATTTTTTTTCTAAGACAGATTCTGTCACCCAGGCTAGAGTGCTGTGGTAGGATCATGGCTCACTGCAGCCTCAACCTCCTGGGCTCGAGTGATCCTGCTTCAGCCTTCTGTGTACCTGGAATCACAGGCACATGCCATCATGCCTGGCTCATTTTTTTTTTTTTGTAGAGGTGGGGTCTTGCTATTTTGCCCAGGTGGTCTCAAACTCCTGGCCTCAAGTGATCCTCCTGCTTTGGCCTCCCAAAATGCTGGGATTACAGGCGTGAGCCGCAGGGCCTGGCCTGGTGGTGTAGTTCTTTTTTTTTTTTTTTTTAGATGGAGTCTCGCTCTGTCGCTGAGGCTGGAGTGTAGTGGCGCCATCTTAGCTCACTGCAACCTCCACCCGCCTGGTTCAAGCAATTCCTGTGCCTCAGCTCCTGAGTGACTGGGATTACAGGCGTATGCCACCACGCCTGGCTAATTTTGTGTGTGTGTGTGTGTGTGTGTGTGTGTGTGTGTTTAAAGTAGAGACGAGGTTTCACCATGTTGGCCAGACTGGTCTCAAACTCCTGACCTCAGGTGATCCTCCCGCCTCGGCCTCCCAAAGTGCTGGAATTACAGGTGTGAGCCACCGTGCCCGGCCCTGGTGGTGTAGTTCTAAGCTGGGTAGAGAGAGATCACAGAGAGTGACATCTGAACATCTGAGGCTCAATGGAGGTTGACCGTAATCCCATTTGCCAACTGGTCTCACATTTGGGGTCAGCCCAGTATCATCATCCTCAGCTGTCAGCACTCCACCTGTTAGCCAAGCCACACTGTGGCACCAGTTAATCATTTAAATGACACAAGACATTTCAGTTCTTTGTTTAAGCAAGAATTCTGGCAGGGCCGGGCTACGTTGGCTTATGCTTTAGTGGGACCAAACGGGAACGAACCTAAATCTCCGTGGATGAACACAGCACATGCAAAGGCCTCTTCAGAGCAACAGTTCTCCTGCTTCTAGTCAGAAATCTAGAGCAATGCTGTCCAATAGAACTTTCTGCATGATGGAATTTTTCTTTTTTTTGTTTTTTTGAGATGGAGTTTCACTCTCATTGCCCAGGCTGGAGTGCAATGGTGGGACCTTGGCTCACTGCAGCCTCTACCTCCCGGGTTCAAGCGATTCTCCTGCCTCAGTCTCCCAAGTAGCTGAGATTACAGGCGCCTGCCTGTAGCCACCATGCCCGGCTAATTTTTTTTTTTAAATGTATTTTTAGTAGATATGGGCTTTCACCACATTGGCCAGGTTGGTCTCAAACGCCTAACCTCAGGTGGTCTGCCCACCTCGGACTCCCAAAGTGGTGGGATTACAGGCGTGAGCCACCATGCCAGCCAGCACGATGGAATTCTTCTGTATCTGCCCTGCCCAACACCACAGCCACTGACTTCATGTTACTGGTGACAACTTGAAATGTGGCACGACCAAGGAACTGAATTATTAAATTTACATTTGGCCGGGCGCAGTGGCTCATGCCTGGAATCCCAGAACTTTGGGAGGCTGAGCTGGGAGGATCACTTGAGCCCTGGAGTTTGAGACCAGCGTGGGCAACATAGTGAGAATCTGTCTCTACAAAAAATACAAAAAACAGCTGGGCATGGTAGTGCATGCCTGTAATCTCGGCTACTTGGGAGGCTGAGGTAGGAGGATTGCTTGAGCCCGGGAGGTTGAGGCTGCAGTGAGCTGTGATGGCACCACTGCACTCCAGCCTGGGCGACAGAGTGAGTGCCTGTCTCAAAAAAAAAAGAAAAAAGAAAAAAATAACATTCAACCCATGTAATATGTGGCTAGTTGTTATCCGACAGTGCAATTCTGTTATTCTGTTGCTGCACCTGGCCCCAAAGCAGCTTTAGTAGACAGAGCGGAGAGAGCATAGGCAATTTTGCACTGGCTTTTCTTTTCCTTTTTTTTTTTTTTTGAGACGGAGTCTCGCTCTGTCGCCCAGGCTGGAGTGCAGTGGCGCAACCTCGGCTCACTGCATGCTCCGCCTCCTGGGTTCACGCCATTCTCCTGCCTCAGCCTCCCGAGTAGCTGGGACTACAGGCGCCTGCCACCACGCCCAGCTAATTTTTTGTATTTTTTTTTTTTGGTAGAGACGGGATTTCACCGTATTAGCCAGGATGGTCATGATCTCCTGACCTCGTGATCCGCCCATCTCGGCCTCCCAAAGTGCTGGGATTACAGGCGTGAGCCACCATGCCCGGCCACATTGGCTTTTCTTTTCTCTTTTCTTTCATTGTTTTTGAGATGGAGTCTTGCTCTGTTGCCCAGGCTGGAGTGCAGTGGCATGATCTTGGTTCTCTGTACCCTCCACCTTCTGGGTTCAAGCGATTCTCTTGCCTCAGCCTCCCGACCCAGCTGGGACTACAGGCACATGTCACCACGCCCAGCTAATTTTTGTATTTTTAGTAGAGACGGGGTTTCACCATGTTGGCCAGGCTGGTCTCAAACTCTTGACCTGGTGATCCACCCTCCTTGACCTCCCAAAGTGCTGGGATTACAGATGTGAGCCACCGTGCCCAGCCTGCTTTTCTTTTTTTTTTTTTTTTTTTTAAAGAGATGAAGGTATCGCTGTGTTGCCCAGGCTGGAGTGTAGTGGCATGATCACGGTTCACTGCAGCCTGGAACTCCTGGGCTCAAGCTATCTTGCCACCTCAGCCTCCCTAGTAGCTGGGACTACAAGCGCACCACCACTCCCAGCTGATTTATTTTTTTTCATTTTGGTGGGGAACTGGGCGGGGATGGGGCAGGGTGGGAGGCCTTGCCATGTTGCTCAGGCTGGTCTCGAACCTGGCCTCAAGCGATCTTTCCCGCTTCGGCCTTCAGAGCAGGCATTGGCTGCTAAAGGCATCAGCTAGGAAGTGATGCGCATCAGCTTTCGTCACAGCCCATTGGCCAGAATCAGTTACACAGCCCCGCCCACTTTGAGAACCCCTACCACGAAACCCCTGTCCACCTGCAGAACTTGGCTGGGGAACTTAGTCTTCCTATGTTTAGGAAAGGGGTGAGAACTTGAAAACTTGGCGAGCCCTACAAATATCTACCAAGGCTCTTATTTTAATCGTACCGTATGCATGAAAACGCCACCATCTGATTTTGGCGTGATCAAGACAATTCACACCTTCAAAGAATTCAGCCTGAACATCAGCCAGCTTGAAAGGGGAGACACCGTGAATTCCTTTCTAACAGCGACAGCGTGTGGCCACGTCTGAGAACTGCATCTTCTCAGTTCACCTCGGATCACCGCGGAATCGCTGTGGAATCCCTGTGGGTCACCAGGAATCACTTCCGGTCATCTAGATTTAGGGTAGTCAAGTGAATCACCATCTTTGAATTGGTGACATGACACTTTCTTTTTAAAACTTAAAAATTAAAATTTAGCCGTGCGCAGTGGCTCACGCCTGTAATCCCAGCACTTTGGGAGGCCGAGGAGGGCGAATCACGAGGTCAAGAGATCTGTACCAGTCTGGCCAACATGGTGAAACCCCATCTCTACTAAAAATGCAAAAATGAGCCGGGCGTCGTGGCTCCTAGCTACTCGGGAGGCTGAGGCAGGAGAATCGCTTGAAGCCGGGAGGTGGAGGTTGCAGTGAGCTGAGATCGCACCACTGCATTCCAGCCTGGGTGACAGAGTGAGACTCCGTCTCAAATAAAAAATAAAAAAAAAATTAAAATTTTTCTAGGTACATAGTAGGTGTATATATTTATGGGGTACATGGGCTATTTTGATACAGGCATACAATGTATACTAATAACATCAGGGTAAATGAGGTCTCTATCCCCTCAAGCATTTAACTTTTGTGTTACAAATAATCCAATTAAACTCTTTCTTTTTTCTTTTTTCTTTTTTTTTGAGACGGAGTCTTGCTCTGTCCCTCAGGCTGGAGTGCAGTGGCAAGATCTCGCCTCACTGCAACCTCCGCCTCCCGGGTTCAAGCGATTCTCCTGCCTCAGCCTCCGGAGTAGCTGGGATTACAGGCATGCGCCACCACACCCGGCTAGTTTTTGTAATTTTAGTAGAGATGGGGTTTCACCATGTTGGCCAGGATGGTCTCGATCTCTTGATCTTGTTATCCGCCCGCTTCGGCCTCCCAGAGTGCTGGGATTATATGCGTGAGCCACTGCACCTGGCCTTTTTCTGTATTTTTTTTTTTTTGAGACGGAGTCTCGCTCTGTCACCCAGGCTGGAGTGCAGTGGCGCGATCTCGGCTCACTGCAAGCTCCGCTTCCTGGGTTCATGCCATTCTCCTGCCTCAGCCTCCCGAGTAACTGGGACTACAGGCGTCTGCCACCACGCCCGGCTATTTTTTTGTATTTTTTTTAGTAGAGACGGGGTTTCACCGTGTTATCCAGGATGGTCTCGATCTCCTGACCTCGTGATCCGCCTGCCTCGGCCTCCCAAAGTGCTGGGATTACAGGCGTGGGCCACCACGCCCGGCCCTTTTTCTGTATTTTTAGTAGAGACGGGGTTTCACCATGTTGGCCAGGCTGGTCTCAAATTCCTCTCTTCAGGTGATCCACCCACCTCGGCCTCCCAGAGTGCTGGGATTACAGGTGTGAGTCACTGTGCCCGGCCATACAGGCGTGAGGGACGCTGCGCCTGGCCAGGAGATTCTTTTTAATTTAGCAGTTTTCAGAATATTAAATTGGAGCCTCAACAACTTTCTCTAGTTTTTTTTTTTCTTTCTTTTTTGAAGACCATTGTGAACCAATGGACTTTTATGCATCTGACGTCTTTCAATCCACTGCAGCTCTTCTTTGTAAGCTCAAGTTGTTTAGCCTTTGGTTTCTTTTCTTTTCTTTTTTTCTTTTTCTTTTTTTAATATTATTATAGAAACGGGGTCTTACTATGCTGCCTGGCTGGTCTCGAATTCCTGGGCTCCAGCGATTTGCCCGCTTCGACCTCCCAAAGCAGGAGGGGCTTTTGTTTTATCCAAGCTCTCTGTCCCCGCCCCCTCCCCAGTAGCCTGTCGGGTGTCTCCTGCCTCCAAATCGGATCTAATTCTCTCTCTGCTCTGCTGAGGCTGGCCTGGCTTAAGAGGATTGGGACACTTGCTAAATGGGACCGGGACAGGGTCAGAGAACCAGCGCTGGGGAGACCCAGGGGCCAAGATTGCCACCAGGGGGCAGCAGAGGAGAGGCAGAGTGGCAGAAGGAAGAGGTGGGGGTGCTTCCTTCTGATGGCGGGCAGTGGAAGGGTGGGGTAGTGGACCAGGAGGGGATGGTATAGAAAGAACAGTCCTCCTACCCTCACCTGAGTGGGTTAACAGTACTTACATGGTCACTGGATGCGTACTGAAAAATGAGCCCGGGCTCAGTGATTCATGCCTGTAATTTCAACACTGGGAGGTTGAGATGGGAGGGTCTCTGGAGGTCAGGAGTTCGAGACCAGCCTGGGCAATGTGAAAACACCCGTTCCTACCAAAAATACAAAAGATTAGCCAGGCGTAGTGGCACGTGCCTGTGGTCCCAGCCACTCGGGAGGCTGAGGTGGGAGGATCCCTTGAGCCCAGGAGATGGAGGTTACACTGAGCTGAGATCACACCATTGCACTCCAGCCTGGGTGACAGAGTGAGACCCTGACTCAAAAAACAAACAAAAGAAAAAACAACAAAAAGAAAAAAATAATTGAAGAAGATGTAGGCCAGGCGAGATGGCTCACGCCTGTAATCCCAGCACTTTGGGAGGACAAGGTGGTTGGATCACTGGAGGTCAGGAGTGCAAGACCAGCCTGGCCAACATGGTGAAACCCCGACTCTACTAAAAACACAAAAATGGCCTGGTGGTACGTGCCTGTATTCTCAGCTACTTGGGAGGCTGAGGCAGGAGAATTGCTTGAAACTGGGAGGCAGAGGTTGCACTGAGCTGAGATTGCATCACTGCACTCTAGCCCCTGGGTGACAGAGAGAGACTTCATCTCAAAAAAAAAAAAAAAAAAAAAAAAAAGAGAAAGACTGACAGAAAAAGACCAAGAACGTTCTGTATGTGATGCTATTATTAGCTATAATAATGGCAGATATGGTTTGTTGATCACTGACGATAATCAGTGTTAAGATTTACATGATTTGACTCATCTAACCCTTCTCCAAACCCTCCCTTTCACCAAAAAATCTTTCATATTAAAAATTCACAGTTTTTTTTTTGTTTTGTTTGTTTTGTTTTGTTTTGTTTTTTTTGAGATGGAGTCTCACTCTGTCACCTAGGCTGGAGTGCAGTGGCATGATCTTGGCTCACTGCAACTTCTGCCTCCCGGGTTCGAGAGATTCTCCTGCCTCAGCCTCCCAAATAGCTGAGACTACAGGCGCCCACCACCACACTCAGCTAATTTTTTATTTTGTATTTATTTTTATTTATTTATTTATTTATTTATTTATTTATTTATTTATTTATTTATTTTTTGAGACGGAGTCTTGCTCTGTCGCCCAGGCTGGAGTGCAGTGGCGCAATCTCGGCTCACTGCAAGCTCCGCCTCCCGGGTTCACGCCATTCTCCTGCCTCAGCCTCTCCGAGTAGCTGGGACTACAGGCGCCCGCCACCACGCCCGGCTAATTTTTTGTATTTTTAGTAGAGACGGGGTTTCACCGTGGTCTCGATCTTTTGACCTCGTGATCCGCCCGCCTCGGCCTCCCAAAGTGCTGGGATTACAAGCGTGAGCCACCGCGCCCGGCCTTTTTATTTATTTATTTTTTGAGATGGAGTTCCACTCTTGTTGCCTGGGTTGGAGCACAATGGCGCGATTTCGGCTCACTGCAACCTCTGCCTCCCAGGTTCAAGCAATTATCCTGCCTCAGCTTCCCGAGTAGCTGGGGTTACAGGCATGTGTCACCACGCCCAGCTGATTTTGTATTTGTAGTAGAGACGGGGTTTCTCCATGTTGGTCAGGCTGTTCTCAAACTCCCGACCTCAGGTGATCTGCCCTCCTCGGCCTCCCAAAGTGCTGGGATTACAGGTGTGAGCCATCGTGCCAGGCGCCATTCACAGAGTTTTAAAACATCAACTTTTAAAGATAGATACTTTCTTTACATTAGATAAAACACACTTGTCTTAAGTGTTCAGTATAATTGCTTTGATAAATGTATACAACTGGCTGGGTGCAGTGGCTCATGTCTGTAATCCCAACACTTTGGGAGGCTGAGGCAAGAGTATCACCTGAACCCAAGAGTTCAATACCATCCTGGGCAACATAGCAAGACCCTGTCTCTACAAAAAATTAAAAAATTGGCTGGGCGTGGTGGTGTGCACCTGTAGTCTTAGCTACTTGGGAGGCTGAGGTGGAAGGATCACTTGAGCCTGAGAGATTAAGGCTGCAGTAAGCCGTGTTTGTGCCACTGCACTCCAGCCTGGGTGACACAGTGAGACCCGTCTCAAAAAAGCATCATCAACAACAAAGTATACAACTATGATACCAGCACCCAAACAAGAAGAATCCATCAGCCCCCAGATTTCCCTGGGACCGTTTTGCAGTCATTTTCTATTCATTCCCACACCTGCCTGGGCAACCACCAATCTGCTTTCTCTAACTCCAGATTACTTCTGTCTCTTCTAGAATTTCATATAAATGAAATTGTATCATATAGAGCTTTCTGTAACTACAGATTGTTTCCATATCTTCTAGAATTTCATAGAAATGAAATTGCACCATATACAACCTCTTGTGTCTGGCTTTTTTCACCCAACATAATGATTTTGGGATTCTTCCATATTACATGTGTATCCATAGCTTGTTCCTTTTCAGTGCTGTACTATAGTCCATTGTATGGACATACCATAATTTGCTTAACTATTCACTTGGGCTGTTTCTATTTTGGTCTTTTATGAATAAAGTTGCTATGAATATTCTTGTACAAGTCTTCCTGTGGACATATGTTTATTTCTTATTTATTATTTTTCTTTAGACAGGGTCTTGCTTTGTCACCGAGGCTGGAGTATGGTGATCATGGCTCACTGTATCCTTGTCCTGGGCTCAAGTGATCCTCCCATCTCAGCCTCCTAAGTAGCTGGGATTACAAGTGTGTACCATCGCCGGGTGCGGTGGCTCACGCTTGTAATCCCAGCACTTTGGGAGGCCGAGGCAGGTGGATCACGAGGTCAGGAGATCAAGACCACAGTGAAACCCCGTCTCTACTAAAAATACAAAAAATTAGCCGGGCATGGTGGCGGGTGCCTGTAGTCCCAGCTACTTGGAAAGGCTGAGGCAGGAGAATGGCGTGAACCCAGGAGGCGGAGCTTGCAGTGAGCCAAGATCGCGCCACTGCACTCCAGCCTGGGCGACAGAGCAAGACTCCGTCTCAAAAAAAAAAAAAAAAAAAAGTGTGTATCATCATGCTCAGTTAATTTTAATATTTTTGTAGAGATAGGGTCTCATTATATTGCCCAGACTGGTCTCAAGCAGTCCTCCTGCCTCAGCCTCCCAAAGTTTTTTTTTTTTGGGACGGAGTCTTGCTCTATCACCAGGCTGGAGTGCAGTGGCGTGATCTCGGCTCACTGAAACCTCCACCTCCTGGGTTCAAGTGATTCTCCTGCTTTAGCCTCTCGAGTAGCTGAGATTACAGGCATGCGCCACCACGCCTGGGTAATTTTTTGTGGTTTTAGTAGAGATAGGGTTTCTCCATGTTGGTCAGGCTGGTCTTGAACTCCTGACCTCAGGTGATCTGCCCACCTCGACCTCCCAAAGTGCTGGGATTACAGGCATGAGCCACCGCGCCTGGCCCTGGAAAAAATAGTGTTTTTAAAAAACGTTTATTTTCCGATTTTTTGTTGCTATTATATAGAAATATAATTTGTTTCTTTTTTTAAAAAAAAATTCCCACACAACACCAAGATATACAATTGGTTTTTGTTTGTTGATTTTGTATCCTGGAACCTTGCCAAATTCATGAATTAATCCCAGGAGTTTGCGTGTGTGTGTGTGTGTGTGTGTGTGTGTGTGTGTGTGTGTTCTGTAGATATTTTCTTTTTTTTTTTTTTTGAGACGGAGTCTCGCTCTGTCACCCAGGCTGGAGTGCGGTGGCGCGATCTCGGCTCACTGCAAGCTCCGCCTCCCGGGTTCACGCCATTCTCCTGCCTCAGCCTCTCCGAGTAGCTGGGACTACAGGCGCCCGCCACTACGCCCGGCTAATTTTTTGTATTTTTAGTAGAGACGGGGTTTCACCGTGGTCTCGATCTCCTGACCTCGTGATCCGCCTGCCTCGGCCTCCCAAAGTGCTGGGATTACAAGCGTGAGCCACCGGGCCCGGCCGTCTGTAGATATTTTCTTATGTTAGCTACAAGAGTTACCACTTTATCCAAGATACAGTTCTGTAATGATAAAATAAAAGCACTTCTTTAGCAAGAAATTCTAAGTGTACAAAAGTGCATAGGCTGGACATGGTGGCTCACATCTGTAATCACAGCACTTTGGGAGGCCAAGGCAGGTGAATCACTTGAGGTTAGGAGTTTGAGACTAGCCTGGCCAGCATGTGAAGCCCTGTCTCTGCTAAAAATACAAAATTAGCCAGATGTGGTGGAGGGCGCCTGTAATCCCAGCTACTGCACGAGAATTGCTTGAACCCAGGAGGTGGAGTTGCAGTGAGCTGAGATAGCACCATTGCACTCCAGCCTGGGTGATACAGCAAGACTGTCAAAAAAAAAAAAAAAAAAAAAAAAAAAATGAATGAATACAGAACTAAAAATAAATTTCCATTCCATCCCCATTCCTAGAGCTGACTGCAGCCAAAAGACAGAACAAAAAAGTGGAAGGGTTTACATTTTTTTTTTTTTTTTTTTTTGAGACGGAGTCTCACCCTGTCACCTAGGCTGGAGTGCAGTGGCATGATCTCGGCTCACTGCAGCCTCTGCCTCCGGGGTTCAAGTGATTCTCCTGCCTCAGCCTCCTGAGTAGCTGGGATTACAGGTGCCCGGCACCACGTCTGGCTAATTTTTGTATCTTTAGTAGAGATGGGGTTTCACCATGTTAGCCAGGCTGGTCTCGAACTCCTGACCTTGTGATCGGCCCGCCTGAGCCTCCCAAAGTGCTGGGATTACAGGCGTGAGCCACTGCGTCCGGCCAGTTTACATTTTTCATCACATATGCAGAGAAAATCAGGTGTGTCTGCGGAACATCTACAACACGTTCTTCCACTCACTGCCCAAGTCAGGGAGAGGAGATTCTGCAGCTTTGTTTTGTCTCCCTGAGGAGTCTCTCTGGGGCTTATATAGGGGAAGGGCCCCGGGAGACCCTGACAGCACCTACTGCTGTAACTGAAATCTCACGGCCAGTAAGGAGGCATGAGAAGGTGCCAGCATGGGCTTGAGAAAGGTTTTGACATCATCTACCAATATGTCCCATCTCCCCTTCAACTCTTCTCTGACCCGGCTGAGATTCTGCAGATGCCGCCTCACCTGGCTCTAAGAGGATTGGGGCAGGTGGTGAGTTAGATTAGGTCAAGGCCAGGGAAACCTGCGAGGGAGAAATGCAGGGACTGAGAGGGAGGGAGAGAGACTAGGGAAGGAGAGGGAAGGGGGAGCATGGGTCTGCACAGGGCAGAGAGAGGTAGGAGATGAGTCAGAGGAGGGAAGAGATTTGGGAGGAGGGTGTTATCTAAATGGCAGAAGAATAAGATCACCCGTTTACTCCGAGCTTCCTGTAAGCTAGGCTCTGTGCTGGGCATGTAAATGACACAGCTCCATGTTGCTCGTACCCCACACGTATGGAGAAGGTGTAGTTGATACCCAAAGTCTCGTGGACATCCAGCTGTCCACGGGTCCTCCTCCAGACAGTCCAAGAAGCAGATGAGCTTGATATCACTCGATAGAGTGGAGGAGTTAAGGGCTGTGCTCTTTGGCTGGGTGGCCTGGTCCATGCTCAGACTGAATCTTTTCGATCTTCTCAGAAAGGCACTTAAACACCCTGATGTTTGGCGTAACCCCCCGTAGGTAAAGGGATTACAGGCTGCCAGCCTCAAAGGACCTTTTGTAAGGATATTTGAGCACATCGGACAGCTGCTGTCATGTGGGAAGTGACACGAGCTGGGGAGACCCTGCCTGTTCTGGTTTTGAGGGCAGGAAACTCCCATGCCTCAGTTTCCCTTTTCTTTGCACTTCACTCTCCGTCTCTCCCTCCCCCTCAGTCTCTCCCTTTTCCCATCGCTCTGCCTCCCTTGGGACAGTCTCAGTGTGGTTTTCTGTGTACATCCCTCTCGGGGTCTCTCTGAGGAGCAGAAGCAATTTTCATTACATCCCGGCAGTCTGTCCCCACCTCCAACCACAGGCTGTCACATGTTTCCCCCAAATCCGCACTAATTCTCCCTATGTTTTGCTGAGGCTGGCCTGACCTAAGAGGATTGAAACATTTGCTAAATGAGACTGGGACAGGGTCAGAGAACTAGCTGTAGGAAGACACAGGGGCCAGGATGGCCACAAGGTGATGGCAGAAGAAGCAGGAGAGGAAAGGACAGAGGCAAAGGGTGGCATGCTATTGGCGCAAGGATATAGAGACAAAGAACCCAATAGAGACTTTTTGTAGAGCCAGTCGTGGTGGCTCACACCCATAATCCCAGCAATTTGGGAGGCCAAGGTGGGAGGATCACTTGAACCCAGGAATTCAAGACCAGCCTGGGCAACATGGTGAGACCTTGTTTCTGCAAAAAGTAAAAGGAAATTAGCCAGGCATGGTGGTGTGTGCCTGTGGTCCCAGCTACTCAGAAGGCTGAGGTGGGAAGATCAGCTGAGCCTGGGAGGTTGAGGTTGTAGTGAGCTGTGATTGTGTCACTGCACTGTAGCCTGGGCAACAGAGTAAGATACTGTCTCAAAAAAAAAAAAAAAAGCCAGGGTGATGGCTCATACCTGTAATCCCAGCACTTTGGGAGACTGAGGCTAGCGGATCAATGAGGCCAGGAGTTCAAGACCAATGTAGCCAACATGGCTAAACCCTGTCTCTACTAAAAATACAAAAAATTAGCTGGGCGTGCTAGTGCACGCCTGTAAACCCAGCTACTCAGGATGCTCAGGCATGAGAATCACTTGAACCTGGAAGGCAGTGGTTGCAGTGAGCTGAGATGATGCCATTGCACTCCAGCCTGGGCAACAGAGTGAAACTGTCTCCAAAAACAACAAAAAACAACAACAACAACAACAAAAAAACAAAAGAGTTTGTAGATACAGACTCACACATTAATGAACCCTTGATTTATGACAAAATACAAAATAAATTGCAAGCTTCTCAATAAATTGACAATTGGAAATCCATGAGAAAAGAAAAATCCTTACCTCACACCATACACAATCAAGTATACATGTATTAAAGACCTAAGTATGAAAGGTAAAACTAAAAATTTAGAGAAAAAAATGGAATAACTTCATCATTGTGTGATAATGCAAGATTTCTTTTTTTCCTGTTGGTTACCTGATCTTGGAGACAGTTTTTTTTTTTTTTTTTTTGAGATGAAGTCTCACTCTGTCACCCAGGCTGGAGTGCAGTGGCAAGATCTTGGCTCACCACAACCTCCGCCTCCTGGGTTCAAGCGATTCTTCTGCCTCAGCTTCCTGAGTAGCTGGGATTACAGGCATGTGCCATCACACCGGGCTAATTTTTGTACTTTTATTAGAGGTGGGGTTTCACCATGTTGGCCAGGCTGGTCTCAAACTCCTGACCTCAGGTGATCCACCCTCCTCGGCCTCCCAAAGTGCTGGAATTATGGGCGTGAGCCACTGTGCCTGGCCTGGAGAAAGATATTTTAGACAAGCTATTAAAAAAAAAAAAAGCATTACTCTTAGAAGGGAAAAGTGAGAAAATGTAGCAATTTTCAAAGCAGTAAGCTGGACACCTCAGACTGGTGCCACCTGTGCACTTTGTCTCCAATTAGCAACAATTAGTAACAGAGGCCTTTTAGAAACACCAGCTTTTAGAAGCTTTTCTGTCATTTTGAAAATACAGATATATTGAGATATTTTGTAAAAGTCATTTTATTTTATTTGATTATTTTATATTTTTTAGACAAGGTCTCATTCTGTACTCCAGGCTGGAGTACAGTGGTACAATCTCAGCTCACTGCAACATCCACCTCCCAGGTTCAAGTGATTCTCCTGCTTTAGCCTCCCGAGTAGCTGGGACTACAGGCACCCGCCAGCATGCCTGGCTAATTTTTGTATTTTTTTTTTTTTTAGTGAAGATGGGGTTTCACCATGTTGGCCAGGCTGGTCTCAAACTCTTGACTTCAAGTGATCCACCTGTTTTGGCCTCCTAAAGTGTTGAGATTACAGGCATGAGCCACCGTGCCTGGCCCATTTTAATTTTTATTAATAACTTCATTGTGTTTTACAACATTATCAGTCTGCTGCTGATGGAAATGAAAAATAAAACAAGACAAAACTGGTCCATAACAATAGGTAATTTGAAAAGCAGTGAAACAGACAACATTAAAATCAAGAAATACTACTAATGAAACAAAATGCAAATAGGAAAGGCGTTTGCAGAAATTTAATCGCCAAGAGAATATAAGAATACATTCAAATAAATGAAGGAAAAGGGGCAAACAAATAGACACATTATGAAGATTTCTAAGGTTCAATTAACATGTGAGAGTTTAACCTCTCAATCATCAGGGAAATGGATATTACAACCATAACAAAACCATAAGTCATTGGATCGACAAACATTAAAAAGTCTCACAATCCTAAGTGTTGGGGAAGATGCTGACCATCAGAAGCACTGGGAAAAGCCCTTTAGAAAGCTCTGGAGCAGGATCCACTAATGCCAAATATCCCAGTGAGCAGCGACTCCAATCCCAGCAGAGAAATGCTCAGGCTCAATTCAAATGAGAGGCAGGCACATTCATAGCAGAGCCACCTGTGATGGCTGCACAGTGAAGACAGCAAATGTCCACCTGCAGCAGGGTGGGTAAAGGGTGGTGCATTCACTGCAGAAAGTCACCAGCAGTATAGATCAGCCACTCCAGGCCCATTGGGATCTGAAGAACTTTGCAGGCACAGGCCCCCTATAAATCCAGTAATGACCTGGGGCCTGAGTGATTTTCATTCACAGAGCCACCCTCCTCTTGGTGCTGAGACCCTGAGTCTTTTTTGCCCATACAGTCATCCCCTTCTTGGTACTGAGAGGTCATGGTGGAGACTGAGGATCCCTCCAAGGGGTCTAGGGGTGGGAGCAGCTCTGTGAAGTGAGGGAATAACTGGGTGTCTGGCAAGAAGTCGGAGGCATCAGGGCTCTGAGGCCATAAGGGGGCTGGGGCTGGGAGTGATCCTGGGCCTGGGATTGGGGCTGGGGCTGAGCCTGAGCCTAGGCCTGGGCCTA
Organism: Hylobates moloch; assembly: GCF_009828535.3. Classification (NCBI taxonomy): domain Eukaryota; kingdom Metazoa; phylum Chordata; class Mammalia; order Primates; family Hylobatidae; genus Hylobates; species Hylobates moloch. Next base: position 37,599,701 of record NW_026652287.1, on the reverse strand, counting down.
AAATCGGGGCTAGGCCTGGAAGTGAGCCAGGGCTTCGCATCCGGCCAGGACTTAAGATGGGACCTGGGCCTCGGAGTCTGCCTGGGCCTGGGATCTGGGCTGGGCCAGGAATCGGGTCTATGATTGGGCCTGGGCCTGAGATTTGGCCTGGGATCAGGCCTGGGTTTGGGCTTGAGATTGGGCCTGAGATGGGGCCTGGGATCTGGGCTGGGCCTGGGATTGGGCCTGGGATCAGGCCTGGGTTTGGGCTTGAGATTGGGCCTGAGATGGGGCCCGGGAGCTGGGCTGGGCCTGGGATTGGGCCTGGGATCAGGCCTGGGTTTGGGCCTGAGATTGGGCCTGGGATCAGGCCTGGGTTTGGGCCTGAGATTGGGCCTGGGATCTGGGCTGGGCCTGAAATTGGGCCTGGGATTGGGCCACGAAATGGGCCTGGGATCTGGACTGGGCCTGAAATTGGGCCTGGGATCGGGCCTGGGACCTGAGCTGGGCCTGGGATTGCGGCAGGGATCGGGCCAAGGCCCGGACTCAGGGCAGCTGGGATGCCCTTCTGGGCTCTGCATCCAGGGCCACCCCAGGCCTGGTCGAGGCTGCAGATCGTGGGTTCTGCCGCTGGAAGGATTCCTGAGGGGCCCGGCTGAGGTGCGGAGGCAGCGGCTGCAGGGACTAGAGGCGCAGCGCGGGCTCCTCGGCCTCTCCGCCCAGGGACGCGCTGGGGCTGCTGCTGGAGCCGCCGCACCCGAGCTAGTTTGGCGCGGCGATTCTTGAACCACACCTGGGGGGCAGAGGGGACAGAGAGAAGGTGTGAAGGAGGGGCTCGCGCGGCCCGGTGAGCCGCTTGGGGGCGGCGCCGGCCTCAAAACTCTCCCTGTGTTCACCCCCACCCGCACCCACCATATGAGGGCCCCCGGCTCCCAGGCCTGGAGAAGGGAGGGGAGAGGGAGGGAAAAGGAGGGGGAGGAGGGTGGGGTGGGAGGGGAGGAACGGGGTCTGCCGCCCAGGAGCCCGGGGGCCAGGGAGGGTTCGAGGGGAGGGACCGCGGGTTCTCAGGGGGGCCTGAGGTCCGGGCACCGGGAGACCCCGTGGGGAACAGCCTGGGCCAATCATGTGGGCGGGTTTGGGCTAGCATAGAGTTGGAACAGGACTCAGGATGCAGCCCGGGTCTACACTGGCGGGACCCCTGCGGGAGGTGGCCGGTCCGGCCGGTGAGTGACAGCGGTGGGAGGCTCCTTGGGGTGACTGGGGCGGGCGGGGTGGGGGTGGGGGTCAGACCTGCAGTTGTTGCTCCCTGAAGCCGAGTGTCTTCGCCAGATTCAGTCGCTCGTCGTAGTTCGGGTACTGTTCTCTCTGAAAGTAAAGTTCTAGCACTTCCTGCTGGCTCTGATTGTAGACAGTGCGTTCCTGCCGCTGTCTCCTTGGAGGGTCCGGGGCCAGGGGAGGGCCTGGGGGCGAGAGGGAAACAGGTCAGAGAAGCTCCCAGGCAGCCCCCCGGCTCCCCTAGGGACCCCGTCCCCTGCGCCAGGCCAGGAGCCCAGGCAGTGTGGGCTGGGGCGGCACCGCGGATAGCAGCCTGGTATCCAGACCAGACCTTGCACCCCTCTGGGCCTCAGGGTCCACATTTAGGAAATGGGCGCATAACAGCTCCTGGGAAGGCAGGCAGCGTAGGCGCCTCACCTCGGAGCAGACGGGGCTGCCTCAAGCCTGCTCAGCCCTCCCCAGCTGCCCCATCCCCTCCCATCCAAGGGTTATAGGGACCCTGACACTTGCAGGGGCGCTGCCACCTGCCCAGTCCTCTGCTCCACTCTATTGCATGGTTTCATTTCTTTCCTTCTTTTCTTTCTTGGAGGGGATCTTGCTCTGTCACCCAGGCTGGAGTGCAGTGATGTGATCACGGCTCAAGGCAGCCTCCACTTCCTGGGCTCAAGCAACCCCCGGCCTTAGTCTCCCGAGTAGCTGGGACCACAGGTGTGCCCCACCATCCCTGGGTAATCTTTGGATTTTTGATAAAGACGGGTCCCCACTATGTTGGCCCGGCTGGTTTCAGAGTCCTGGGCTCAAGTGATCCTCCCACCTTGGCCTCCCAAAGAGCTGGGATCACAGGAGTGAGAGGCTGCGCCCAGCTGCATGAATTTTCATTTCCCAGACACCACTAAGTTCTCCCCACTCTGCAGGACAGGAAGCCGCCCGCACAGGCCCAGCCCTTCTCTGGCTGCCCAGATCTGCACTCTGCAGCCTCAGCCACGGGATCAACCCAGACCCCTCACACCCCTGTCCCCGCTCACCTTGGAGATGACCAGGGTCTTGCATCCTGAGTCCTGATCTGTTCTCAAACACAAGTGTGTACTGACAAGGGCTTGGCTCTTAAATCACTCCTCTGCTGTGCCCACCCTGGCCCACCCTGCCGGGACCCTCCCTTTCCCACCCTGCCCTGCAGTCCCGCCCCCTGGAGGAGTTGAATGATGGATTAACCCTTCATCACTGATCAGGTACTGCCTGCCGAGCTGTGCTAGGAGCTGGGGAACCTCCGTGGGCAACACAGCCTTGGTTTCACCCTCATGGGCCCTAGCCCAGGCGAGGTGGCATTCCACGCGGGTTTGGTTGGGGGAGTCAACATCGTGACCTGTGGTTGGGGTCCCCATCTCAGGAGAGGCACTGCCAGCCAGCCCCCAGGAGTCATCCTTGTTCCTTCCCAGGGCTGGGGCCCCGCGTGACCAATGCCAGTGAGTCTACCCACTCCTCCCGGCTCCCGGGCTGCCCGCCTTGTCCAGCCACCATCCCTCCCTCCTGGATGACCTTGCAACCTCCTCTTTGGTACCTCAAGGCCACTCTGGCCCCTACTATGCATTCCAAAAATTGCTCCCCAGGTGCCTATAGGTGTAAGCAGAGCTTAGTACACATTGGTCCTGCTGATAATGGTTTGGTTTCCGGAGTGGATTTGCCCATGGGGTGAAGTTCTGATGGGCATTCACATAGACCTCTGTTGGTTTCTCCTGGAGAGTAAATGACTTCAGTGCTGGTTTATTCCAGTTTATATATGGGGCTCATGAGCTGGGTTCCCATGAGCCTAGCCTCTCTGAGCTGTATAGACTTGTATCAGGAGGGGGCACAGGTCTGATGGATGTGCCCATGGCCCACTGCTGGTCTGCCCTTGTGAGTGAATGAACCTGCTGCTGATGATACAGGGGACCCATGCAAGACCTTGGTCTACAGAAATCGGATCCCTCAGAGATGCGTCTTCTCTGTCAGACACCTGGCTGTCCTCATTTCCCCATGGCAGGACCCACGTGGGTTCAGGGATTAGAGAGATTGACAAGGCTCATGGTGCAGGCAACTAGAAATGACTCATGCAATCAATTTCAAAATTCAATAAAATGTAGACATTGTTACCACGGATCTCGCTCATTGTTTTCACCTGCTACTTAGAGTTCTGTTGTGGAAAGCAGCATCCCCAGCAATGATTCCTCATCGCACACGTTGTCCGGCTTCATCTACAGGACATGCTGAGAACACAGTGGTGACCACGGAGATTTTGCACTGTGGCTATTTATTTGGCCAATAAAGGCATAAACAGATGAACAAGCTCACTGGTACTATTTTGTGAAAATAGACATTTAAATATAAGCAAGTTCACGGCAGCGTGATTCACTACGCCCAAAAGGAGAAAACGCTGAAACATCGATCCACTGATGCATGGATAAACAAAATGCCGCGTGGCCAGGAGCGGTGGCTCACACCTGCAATCCCAGCACTTTGGGAGGCTGAGGCAGGCAGATCACCTGAGGTCAGGAGCTTAAGCCCAGCCTGGCCAACATGGCGAAACCCTGCCTCTACTAAAAATACAAAAATTAGCTGGGTGTGGTGGCTGGCACCTGAATTTCAGCTACTTGGGAGGCTGAGGTGGGGAAATCGGTTGAACCCGGGAGGCGGAGGCTACAGGGAGTGGAGATTGTGCCACTGTACTCCAGCCTGGGCAACAGAGTGAGACTCCATCTCAAAATAAATAAAAATGGCTGGGCGCAGTGGCTCACGCCTGTAATCCCAGCACTTTGGGAGGCTGAGTTGGGCGAATCACTTGAGGTCAGGAGTTTGAGGCCAGCTTGGTCAACATGGTGAAAACCCGTCTCTACTAAAAATACAAAAAATTAGCCAAGCATGGTGGGGGGAGCCTGTAATCCCAGCTACTTGTTAGGCTGAGGTAGGAGAATCACTTGAACCCGGGAGGCAGAGGTTGCAGGGATCGTGCCACTGACCTCCAGCCTGGGTGATAGAGGGAGACTCCGCCTCAAAAAACAAAACAACACCCCCCCAAAAAACCCACAAAAAATAGAAACCCAAAATGTCATATATTCACACAATGGGATATTACTCAACCACGAAAAGGAATAAAGCTCTGATACATGCTACAGCATGGATGAACCTTGCCAACATGATGCCAAGTGAAAGATGCCAGACTCAAAAGCACATATACGATTCTATTTATACAAAATGTCCAGAATAGGCAAATCCATAGAGACAGAAAGCAGATTAGTGGTTGCTACGGGTTGGGGAGAAGGGAAAATTGGGACCAACTGAGAATAGCTATGGGGATAGCTATTGGGGATGGTGAAAAATGTTCTAAAATTGACTGTCGTGATGCAGGCACAACTCTTCAAATAGACTAAAAACGATTTAATTTTTTTTTTTTTTTTTTTTTGAGATGGGGTCTTGCTCTGTCACCCAGGCTGGAGTGCAGTAGTGGTGTGATCTCGGCTCGCTGCAACCTCCACCTCCCGGGTTCAAGCGATACTCCTGCCTCAGCCTCCCAAGTAGCTGGGATTACAGGCACGCACCACCACGCCCAGCTAATTTTTTGTATTTTTAGTAGAGAATGGGTTTCACCATGTTGGCCAGGCTGGTCTCGAATGCCTGACCTCAAGTGACCCACCCACCTCGGCCTCCCAAAGTGCTGGGATTACAGGTGTGAAACACCACGCCTGGCCAAAACCATTTCATTTTGTACTTTATGATTATTCTTTTCTTTTTGTTTTGCCATGTTGCCCAGTCTCGTCTCGAACTCCTGAGTTTAAACAATCAGCCCACCTTGCCTCCCAAAGTACTGATATTACAGGCATGAACCAGCGTGCCCGGCCTGAATTGTATACTTTATTTAATTAAATTTATTTATGTATTTATTTTGAGACAGAGTCTCTGTTGCCCAGGCTGCAGTGCAGTGGAGTGATCTCGGCTCTGCCTCCTGAGTTCAAGTGATTCTCATGCCTCAGCCTCCTGAGTAGCTGGGATTACAGGTGTGTGTTACCACACCCAGTAAAATTTTTTCTATTTTTAGTACAGATGGGGTTTCATCGTGTTGGCCAGGCTAGTCTCAAACTCCTGGCCTCAAGTAATTCGCTCGCCTTAGCTTCTCAAAGTGCTGGGATTACAGGCATGAGCCACGACACCCAGCCCTGAATTGTATACTTTAAGTGGGTACTTTGATATTAGATGGATTACATATCAATAAAAAATATAAATTAATGCAATACTCAGCATATTGCCCTGTGGCTTGGCCAAGATCAAAGAGATGGATCAAGTGTAGACCCAGAGAATGTGGTTTTCTCTTGCCATTGATGAAGTGTAGGTTGGTAAAAGATTTTTGGAGATTTTTGTTTTTGAAATTAACTCCATGACATCTGTTAAAGGATGAAATGTGTATAGTACTCTTTGACTCAATGATTGATTTTTTTGAGACAGGGTCTTGCTCTGTTGCCCAGACTGGAGTGCAGTGGAGTCAATCACAACTCACTGCAGCCTCGACCTCTGGGGTTTAAGTGATCCTCCCACCTCAGCCTCCTGAGTAGCTGGGACTACAGGCATGTAACACCATGTCTGGGTAATTTTCTTATTTTGTTTTATTTTATTTATTTTGAGACGGAATTTCACTCTTGTTGCCCAGGCTGGAGTGCAATGGCGTGATCTCAGCTCACTGCACCCTCCGCCTCCCAGGTTCAAGCAATTCTCCTGTCTCAGCCTCCTGAGTAGCTGGGATTACAGGCACCTGCCATCATGCCTGGCTAATTTTTGTATTTTTTAGTAGAGATGGGTTTTCACCGTGTTGTCCAGGCTGGTCTCGAACTCCTGACCTCAGGTGATCCACCCGCCTTGGCCTCCCAAAGTGCTGGGATTACAGGCGTGAGCCACCACACCTGGCCAAGTTTCTTATTTTATTGATTGATTGATTGATTGATTGATTTATTAAGACCGAGTCTTGATCTGTCACCCAGACTAAAGTGCAGTGGTGTGATCTCAGCTCACTGGAACCTCTGCCTCCTGGGTTCAAGCGATTCTCCTGCTTTCCGAGTAGCTGGGACTACAGGCACCTGCCACCACACCTGGCTAATTTTTACATTTTTATTTAATTTTTATTTTATTTTTAGTAGAGATGAGGTTTCACCATGTTGGCCAGGCTGGTCTTGAACTCCTGACCTCAAGTGATCCACGCACCTTGGCCTCACAAAATGCTGGGATTACAGGTGTCAGCCACCGCGCCTGGCCTCAATGCTTTATTGCAAGAGACTTATCCTGGGAAAATACTTGCTCCGCTGTGAATAAGCGCAGATATCAGTGTTCAGTGTAACATTTCTTTGAAATATCAACTGAGTTAATTGGATTAATTCACGCCCACAAATTAGAAGATGATTAATTTGTGGCAGCCTCAGACTATGGAATGCTAATAAAAGTTTAAAAAAAGGGATGAAGTGGTAACCAATTAGTAAGAAATGATGATTTTTAATGTATTTTTTGTTTTGTTTGCCTGGTGGATGTCTGCTTGCTGTTTGCTGAAATAAATGTGTCTTGAACACAGAGACTTCGTTGGGCTTCTTTTTTTTCCTCCCGAATCCACATGTCTGTAATAGGAAAAGCTCAAAGTTGCTGATTAATAACGTACTAAACGATTGGGTTTGTGTTTTCCATATCGAATGCTGTCTCAGGCACATTGTTTATTTTGAAGAATGTACACATTTAATAAGCTCATACAAAAATATATATTATACACATATATATTCTTTTTTCTTTTCTTTTTCTTTTCTTTTTTTTTTTTTTGGAGACAGGGTCTCTATCACCCAGGCTGCATTGCACTGGCATGATCTCGGCTCACTGCAACCTCTGTCTCCTTGGCTCAAGCCATTCTCCCACCTCAGCCTCCCAAGTAGCTGACAGGACAGGTGCATGCGCCACCACATCTGGCTAATTTTTGTATTTTTTGTAGAGACAGGGTTTTGCCATGTTGCCCAGGCAACATGCTGGCCTCCCAAAGTGCTGAGATTACAGGCGTGAGCCACCTCGTCCGGCCCATAATATATTTGAATGAACAATTAATAACAACAATGATAAAAACTCCTGCAAAAGTAATTACCCAGAGATGATGGGGAATGTCTATTTTCTCTATTTCCTGCTGCTTATAATTATTATTTTTTAATGGACAACCTGGAAAACAAGAAGCATTTCTGGCCTTGAATGCCACCTTAGGGCTGGTCAACACTTTGCCCACAGAAGTCCCCAGGCCTTCTCTCGTGCTGATGTGTCTTCAGGGTTGGATGGAAATTCTGGAGATTCCTCCTGGGGCTCCCCAGGCAATGGCCAAATTCCTAGAGTCACATGGATGGAGGGAGGTCTTCTGGAGCCTGGGGCAAAAGTGATGTAAGTGGGAATGAAGTCGGTGGAAAAGTGTGAAGAAGGGATTATGAAATCCATTCTTGGCCAGGCGCAATGACTCACACCTGTAATCCCAGCCCTTTGGGAGGCCGAGGTGGGCGGATCACCTGAGGTCAGGAGTTCAAGATCAGCCTGGCCAACATGGTGAAACCCTGTCTCTACTAGAAATACAGAAATGAGCCGGGCGTGGTGGAGGGCGCCTGTAATCCCAGCTACTTGGGCGACTGAGTTAGGAGAATCACTTGAACCCGGGAGGCAGAGGTTGCAGTGAGCTGAGATTGCGCCACTGCACTCCAGCCTGGGTGACAGAGTGAGACTCCATCTCAAAAAAAAAAAAAAATCCATTCTTATTTGATTCCTTCAGAACAGAAACAGAAACAATGGCTCTCTCCTTATCCATCAATTTTTTTTTTTTTTTTTTTTGAGACAGAGTCTCGCTCTGTCGCCCAGGCTGGAGTACAGTGGCCGGATCTCGGCTCACTGCAACCTCTGCCTCTTGGGTTCAAACCCTTCTCCTGCCTCAGCCTCCTGAGTAGCTGGGATTACAGGCGCCCGCCACCACGCCCAGCTAATTTTTGTATTTTTAGTAGAGACAGCATTTCACCATATTGGCCAGACTGGTCTTGAACTCCTGACCCTGTGGTCTGCCCACCTCAGCCTCCCAAAGTGCTGGGATTACAGGCGCATCCAGCCTTCCATCAATTCTTCAATCTCCTCTTTTACCCTATGCCTGTGGGCTCTGATGGGGTTGGCCTCTTGGTGGGGTTGACTCATCTCTGCTCCTGCCCCCAAGAGGCCCACAGACACCTCCCCATCCTCTGCATTGTGAGGGTATCACTTGGTGCAGGGGGAGGGGGTTCAGGAGGGGCACACGGGCAACAAGGAGTCGTTGGGGCTTTGAAGACAATATTGGGGCAGATCAGAGTCGGGGTGATGAAGGCGTGAGGTTGGCCTCTGCTTTCTAGAATCTTGTTCAATGTCTTTCTGCCATTGGGGTACCTCTCGGTGTCTGGACATTCATACTTGAAACACTGTCCTTTCTCTCTCTCTTTTTTTTTTAAAATTTTATTTTTTGAGACAGGATCTCTCTCTGTCACCCAGGCTGGACTGCAGTGGAGTGATCTCGGCTCACTGCAACTTCTGCCTCCTGGGTTCAAGGGATTCTCCTGCCTCAGCCTCCAGAGTAGCTGGGATTACAGGCGCCCGCCACCATGCTTGCCTAATTTTTGTATTTTTAGTAGAGACGGAGTTTCACCATGTTGGCCAGGATGGTCTCAAACTCCTGACCTTAGGTGGTCAGCCCGCCTTAGCCTCCCAAAGTTCTAAAATTACAGGTGTGAGCCACCGCACCTGGCCGGCCCTGAGTTTAATTTGAATGAATCAACAACATATATTCAATAAGGTGTCTTTAAACCGAAACACGCATGAACCAGGGTGAGGTATTGATCGATTGATGACAATAGTGTGAGCAGAGCCTTGCAGGACCCCAAATCTGTATTTCCCCTGGGAGCAGTGGTTCCTTATTGGCTAAGACCATGTTCATGGCAACTTCATAGAACATAACAAGAATGAGGAGAACTGCCTGTATTTATTTATTTTTATTTTATTTTATATATATATTTTGAGACAGAGTTTCGCTTTTGTTGCCCAGGCTGGAGTGCAATGGTGCAATCTCAGCTCCCTGCAACGTCTTCCTCCCAGGCTCAAGCAATTCTCCTGCCTCAGTCTCCCAAGTAGCTGGGATTACAGGCACCTGCCACCACGCCCGGCTAATTTTGTATTTTTAGTAGAGATAGAGTTTCTCCATGTTGGTCAGGCTGGTCTTGAACTCCTGACCTCAGGTGATCCGCCCACCTTGGCCTCCCAGTGTGCTGGGATTACAGGCGTGAGCCACCCATGCCTGGCCTGAGAACTGCCTGTATTTATTAAGTGCTCAGTACATTCAAGGGACTGATCTAAGCACCTCCAGAGAGTTAACGGGTGCAGCCCTTGTTCCCAGGGAACTCGTCGTCCAAGTGGGGGAAGGCAGGCGTTACTCAAAGAATCACAGAATAGGCTGGGCGCTATGGCTCATGCCTGTAATCCCAGCACCTTGGGAGGCTGAGGTGGGTGGACTGCTTGAGGCCAGGAGTTCGAGACCAGCCTGGGCAACATAGCGAGACCTTTTCTCTCTTAAAAAATATAAAAAATGGGGCCCGGCGCGGTGGCTCATGCCTGTAATCCCAGCACTTTTGGAGGCAGAGGCGGGCGGATCACGAGGTCAGGAGATCGAGACCATCCTGGCTAACACGGTGAAACCCCGTCTCTATTAAAAATGCAAAAAAATTAGCCGGGTGTAGTGGCGGGCACCTGTAGTCCCAGCTACTCGGGAGGCTGAGGCAGGAGAATGGTGTGAACCCCGGGAGGCGGAGCTTGCAGTGAGCCGAGATTGTGTCACTGCACTCCAGCCTGGGCAACAAAGTGAGACTCCGTCTCAAAAAAAATAAATAAATAAAAATAAAAAATGGCCAGCCATGGTGGCCCATGCCTGTAATCCCAGCACTTTGGGAGGCCGAGTCAGGAGGATCAATTGAGGTGAGGGGTTCGAGACCAGCCTGGCCAATATGGTGAAATTCTGTCTCTACTAAAACTACAAAAAATTAGTTGGGCGTGGTGGTGTGTGCCTATAGTCCCAGTTACTTGGGAGGCTGAGGCAGGAGAATCGCTTGAACCCAGGAGGGGAGGTTGCAGTGAGCCAAGATCACACTGAGGCAGAAATTAAAAGAGAGAAACAGAATAAAGCAAAGGTTAAGTGAGAAACACAGCACTTCAGCCTGGGCCACAGAGTGAGACTCCATCTCAAAAAAAAACCCCAAAACCAAAAACTAAACAAAAAAGCCTGGGCCTGGTGGCTCATGCCTGTAATCCTAGCGCTTTAGGAGGCCGAGGTGGGTGGACCACTTGAGGTCAGTAGTTCAAGACCAGCCTGGCCAACATGGTGAAACCCAGTCTGTATTAAAAATACAAAAAATTAGCCAGGTGTGGTGGCCTGCACCTGTAATGCTAGCTACTCAGGAGGTTGAAGCAGGAGAATCGCTTGAACCCAGGAGGTGGAGGTTACAGTGAGCTGAGTTCACACCACTGCACTCCAGCCTGGGGGACAGAGTGAGACTGTGTCTCAAAAAATAAATAAATAAATAAATAAATAAATAAATAAATAAATAAATAAATAATAATAAAACAACCCCCTCCCCGCCAAAATTAGCCAGGCGGAGTGGCGTGCTCCTGTAGTCCCAGCTACTTGGGAGGCTGAGGTGGGAGGATCGCTGGAGTCTGGGAGGCTGAGGCTGCAATAAGCTCTGATTCCCTCACCTGCACTCCAGCCTGGGCAACAGGGTGAGACCCTGTCTCAACAAACAAACAAACAAGCAAAATCCCCCAAAAGCCCACAACCCCCCCGAAAACACACAAAAAACAAAAAGCCACATGCCAAGAATTAATAAGTAACCCTGGATGAGAGAATCGGGTCCTTGTAGAGAGGACAGTTGTTCCAGAATTGCAGGTGGAGGCACTAGGCACTCCGGTGACCGTGGCGGCGAGAGCCAAGTTGGGAAGACACTTTCCAGGCGCGGGGAGCAAGACCTCTCAGCCTCCAGGTGCCCTCTCTGCCCCTTGGCGTCCCCCCACCCTGCCCCTCTGTCTCCCCCTTTCTCTGTTCCTCAGTTTCCCCTCCTCATTGCCCCTTGTGGGGTCCCAGTGTGTGAGCTGCTTTGTGTCTACCCCCTTCCAGGGTCTGACAAGCAGAAGGAGTTTTCATTATATCCTGGAAGTCTGCGCCCCCAACCCCCAAATCGGATCTAATTCTCTCTGCTCTGCTGAGGCTGGCCTGGCCTAAGAGGATTGGAACATTTGCTAAATGGGACTAGGACAGGGTCAGAGAGGCGGCGCTGGGGAGACCAGGGACCAGGATGGCCACCAGGGGGCAGCAGAGGACGAGGGAGACCAGAAGACGGAGGGGTCAGGGAAGGGCTGGGCGGGGGCGGGGGTGGGGTGGGGGGAGTTAGGGAGTGGACACAGGCATATTCCCTGGCTGTTTAAGGGAACCACATTTAAGGGGTTAGAAAGGTGCCAACATTGCTGATTTTTTTTTTTTTTTTTTTTTGAGACAGAGTCCTGTTCTGTCAGCCAGGCTGGAGTGCAGTGGTGTGATCTCTGCTCACTGAAACCTCTGCCTCCTGGGTTCAAAGGATTCTCCTGTCTCAGCCTCCCAATAGCTGGGAATACAGGCATCCACCACCACGCAGAGCAAATTTTTGTATTTCAGTAGAGGTGGGGTTTCACCGTGTTGGCCAGGCTGGTCTTGAACTCCTGACCTCAAGTGATCTGTCCACCTCGGCCTCCCAAAGTGCTGGGATTACAGGTGTGAGCCACAGTGCCCAGTCAACATTGTTGATTTTTAAGGTTTATTATGCGCTGTGGCTGACGCTTGTAACCCCAGCACTTTGGGAAGCTAAGGCAGGAGGATCGTTTGAGCCCAGGAGCTTGAGACCAGCCTAGGCAACATAGCGAGACCCTGTCTTAAAAAATAAGAATAAAGTTTATTATTAACCTCTACCCTGACTTCCTACTCACTCTCCCCTCTCTGTTCCTTTAGGGGTAATGGGGTCCTGGAGACTGGGAAGGGGAGTGCAAGCATGGGGATCTGGAGGTGTCTGATCAAGGCCCTCAGAGATGACCTGAGGTTTCCTGAGCTGGGAATGTTTTCGAAGGGTCTGAACTGCAAGGAATCTTTGCAGAGTCCTGGGGTCTACCTCCGATGTGAAGCATCTTGCATTTTGGAGCTGTCCAAGTGAAACATGAAAAAGAATTTGATACAGAATTAAAAATACATTTTTGTTTTTTTTTTTTTGAGACTGAGTTTCGCTCTTGTCGCCCAGGCTGGAGTGCAACGGTGCGATCTTGGCTCACTGCAACCTCTGCCTCCTGGATTCAAGCAATTCTCCTGCCTCAGCCTCCCAAGTAGCTGGGATTACAGGCATGTGCCACCACGCCTGGCTAATTTTGTATTTTTAGCAGAGAGGGGGTTTCACTATGTTGGCCAGGCTGGTCTTGAGCTCCTGACCACAAGTGATCTGCCCTTCTTGGCCTCCCAAAGTGCTGGGATTACAGGCGTGAGTCATTGTGCCTAGCTCAATAAATAAATAAATAAATAAATAAATAAATATATATATATATATATATATTTTTTTTTTGAGACAGTCTCGCTATGTTGCCTAGGCTGGAGTGCAGTGGTGTGAGCTCGGCTCACTGCAACCTCCGCCTCCCGGGTTCAAGCGATCGTCCTGCCTCAGCCTCCTGAGTACTTGGGATTACAGGCGTGCAACACCATGCCTGGCTAAGTTTTGTAGTTTCAGTAGAGATGGGTTTTTACCACGTTGGTCAGGCTGGTCTCGAATTCCTGACCTCGTGATCCACCCACCTTGGCCTCCCAAAGTGCTGGGATTACAGGCATGAGCCACCGCACCTGGCTCAAAATACATTTTAAGTAAAATTTAAAATCTTCAAAAGTATTTTTAAAATTCCACACTTTTAATTTCTACTTCATGCCAGGCCCAGTGGCTCATGCCTGTAATCCCCGCACTTTGGGAGGCCCAGGTGGGAGGATCACTTGAGATCAGGAGGTTGAGACCAGCCTGGGAAACATAGTGAGACCCCTGTTTCTACAAAAAAAAAAAAAAAAAGGCAGGTGTGGTGGTGTGCACCTGTAGTTCCAGCTACTCAGGAGGCTGAGAGGAGAGGATTATTTGAGCCCAGGAGGTCGAGGCTTCAGTGAGCTGAGATCACATCACTGCACTCCAGCCTGGGCAACAGAGCAAGCCCCTGTCTCAAAAAAAAAAGTAAAAATAAATAATTTCCAATACAGTAAGTAGCAATAGATACATAGTCAATATCAACAAAAGCTCTTTGAGCCCTCGGTTACTTTAAATTTCTTTTTTTTTTTTTTTTTTTGTGACGGAGTCTCGCTCTATCGCCCAGGCTGGAGTGCAGTGGCGCAATCTCGGCTCATTGCAAGCTCCGCCTCCCGGGTTCACGCCATTCTCCTGCCTCAGCCTCTCCGAGTAGCTGGGACTACAGGCGCCCGCCACCACGCCCGGCTAATTTTTTGTATTTTTAGTAGAGACAGGGTTTCACCGTGGTCTCGATCTCCCGACCTCGTGATCCGCCCGCCTCGGCCTCCCAAAGTGCTGGGATTACAAGCGTGAGCCACCGCGCCCGGCCCTACTTTAAATTTCAAGAGCTGGAGAGGACCCTGGAGTGTTTCTTTGGGACTTGGGACAAGTCTTATTTAGACTCTGGGTCATCTGTAGCGGGGTAGTTGAGGACACAGTTTTGGGAGGCAAACACGACTGGTCTCAAATATTGTTTGTTTGTTTATTTATTTATATATATATATATATTTTTGAGACAGGATCTCGCTCTGTTGCCCAGGCTGGCGTGCAGTGGTGTGATCAGTCTCGGCTCACTGCATCCTCCGCCACCTGGGTTCAAGCGATTCTCATGCCTCAGCCTCCTGAGTAGCTGGGATTATAGGTGCGCGCCACCATATGGCTAAGTTTTTGTATTTTTAGTAGAGACGGGGTTTTGCCATGTGGGCCGGGCTGGCCTCGAACTCCTGAGCTTAAGCGATCCTCCCACCTTGGCTTCCCAAAGTGCTGGGATTACAGGTGTGAACCATTGCACCTGGCCTTCTTTTTAATTTTTTAAAATTATATTTTTTTGGCCTCCTCCCCCTCCTAATATATTTTATTTTGTAGAGATAGGGTCTCACTATGTTGCCCAGGCTGGCCTCAGTCTCTAATCTGAGCCTCAAATGATCCTCCTGCCTTGGCCTCCCAAACCCCTGGGATTTTTTTTTTTTTTTTTTTTTTGAGACGGAGTCTCGCTCTGTCGCCCAGGCTGGAGTGCGGTGGCGCAATCTCAGCTCACTGCAAGCTCCACCTCCCAGGCTCACGCCATTCTCCTGCCTCAGCCTCCTGAGTAGCTGGGACTACAGGCGCCCGCCACCACGCCTGGCTATTTTTTGTATTTTTTAGTAGAAATGGGGTTTCACCGCATTAGCCAGGATGGTCTCGATCTCCTGACCTCGTGATCTGCCCGCCTCAGCCTCCCAAAGTGCTGGGATTATAGGTGTGAGCCACCGCGCCCGGCCCAATATGAGCTTTTTGTTTGCAGTTCCCTGATGATGAAGGTGAGCCCTGTGTTATACACTGGTGGATTATTTGCTATTCTCACTTTTGAAATGCCTGTATAAGTCTTCTGCAACCTGGTTGAATATCCAGGCACTGATGTTTTATGATCTCAAATGGTGGAACAAGGGAGATCAGTGTCCTTGCCCTGGGGAGCAACCTGGGAGGCCCCAGGCTGGTTCTCAGAGCTGTGGAGTTCGGCACCCACTGGGTCCCAGGTTCCCACCTGAGCAGTTGTTCTCACAGGTAAGGCCTGAATGCTCACAGCCACCTTGTGGCGCAGACATGCAGATAACTCCATTCTACAGGCAGGGAGACTGAGCCTGGGAAGGAGGGAGGTGCCCACAGGTCCCAGCTTCTCACACACTGCATGAACCACAGACGTTGGGAACAAGATCTCAGGGAACAATAACTCCGTGGAAACTTCCTCCCAGGCGGCTTCTGGTATCGTCCCCACTTTACAGAGGAGGAAACTGAGGCTGAGAGAAGTGCAGTCTCCAGTTCTGTCTTGCACATCAGCGGCAGAGCCAGGGCTGGGCCAGCACCTGCCCCGGAGCCTGTGCCCTCCTGATCACCAGGCGATATGGCCTCTTAGGACGCTCTTCACAGCCCCACAGAGCTCAGAGGTCCCTTTCTCAGAGGAGGAAACTGAGGCTGAGAGAGGTTTTGTTAATTCCCAAGGCCACACGGGTGATGAGTGGAAGAACCAGGGGTAGAATTTAAATCTCTCTGGCCCCAGAGCCCCGCTCTTCACCTTCATGTCTACCTGGGGTTCCTAGAAGATGGATGAGGTCAGCTCCCTCCCCTGCTCCCACGGGATTCCCAGGGCTCGTTGTGACAGCTTGTCACTGTATCCACTTTGCAGAGGAGGAAACTGAGGCCCAGGAGCCCACATGAAGGGCCCAAGGCCACGCAGTGAGAAAAGAACAGGGTTGAAACCCAAACTCACGTGGCTCCATGCCAGCTCTTGGCAAGGCCCTTCCGGCTCAGCCATGTTCAGGGCCCTCCCTTGTCGGCCCTGCCAGCCTCTCTCTGCCGTATCCGTAGGCTTCTCTGTCCAGTGAGGACAAGGAGCTGAGTGGATGCACCCACTACCAGGCATGGGACTTGGTAGAAGCCGGGATTCATGGCACAGTTAGAGCCTGAATGAATTAACTCAGGAACAATATGACCCCTGAAGCATCCAGAGATTCAAACACCAGTGGGCAGCCCCACAGCCTGACCTCACAGTGCTGCAATCACAGACCCTTGGTCCTTTTGGGAAAACATCACACCACTTCTCTGTGCCAGTGTCTCTACCTGGTTCTGCCCCACCATCCATCCATCCATCCATCACCCATCCATCCATCCATCCATCCATCATCCATCCATCCATCCATCCATCCATCCATCATCCATCCATCCATCCATCCATCCATCCATCCATCCATCATCCACCCATCCATCCATCATCCATCCATCCATCCATCTATCCATCATTCATCCATCCATCCATTTCTTTCACATTTATTGAACACACACTTACTGCTGTGTGTCTGAGACAGCCCCAGGTACTGGGAATACAGCTGAGAACAAGACAGACAGGGCTCCATCCTCCTGACAATGGCAGACAAGAAACGAGATGTCAATAATGCAAAAAATTAAACGGGATGAACGTGTTAGGGAGCTAAGGGGGTGCAGGTATGAGGAGCACCCCCATCCTGCAGTAGAGCCTGGAGTGAAACTCATCAACAACCTGATCCAAGGATCCTCCAGTATTCCACACATCTTCAGACTGTCCCCAGAATTTAACCCCACTTTTTTATTATACTTTAAGTTCTAGGGTACATGTAACGTTTGTTACATATGGATACATGTGCCATGTTGGTTTGCTGCACCCTTTAACTCGTCATTTACATTAGGTATTTCTCCTAATGCTATTCCTCTCCCTGCCCCCCACCCCACAACAGGCCCCTGTGTGTGATGTTCCCCACCCTGTGTCCAAGCGTTCTCATTGTTCAATTCTCACCTATGAGCGAGAGCATGCGGTGTTTGGTTTTCTGTCCTTGTGATAGTTTGCTCAGAATGATGGTTTCCAGCTTCATCCATGTCCCTGCAATGGACATGAACTCATCATTTTTTATGGCTGCATAGTATTCCATGGTGTATATGTGCCACGTTTTCTTAATCCTTAACCCCACTTTTTCCAGCTGCAATCACGTGCATTACAATAAGTCTCAAAGTCAGGTGGCGTAAGTTCTCCAACTCATTTTGTTTTTCCAAGACTGCTTTGATTATTCTAGATCATTTATATTTCCATAGCAACTTCAGAATCAGTTTGACAATCAATTTCTACAGAAAAATCCTGAGGAGATTCTGATTGGGACTGCAGTAAATCTAAGGATTAGTTTGAGAAGAATTGACCTCTTAATAACATTGAGTCATCTAAACCGTGAACATGGTATAGTTCACTATTGACTTGAGTCTTCTTTAATTTCTTCCAGCAGTGCTTTATATTGTTTCAGTAGGACAATGATCTGAGAGCAGAGATGACAGGACTTATGGATGGATTGGATGGGAGTGGTGAGGAGAAAGGAGTTAGGGGCCAGGCTGAGCACCCAGATTTCCGCCTAAGCCACTGGGTGGAGATGAGAAAGAAAGCAACTTGCCTCAGAAGACCTAGCTCAGAGAAGAAGTGCTTGGATCTGATTTCAGCTTAATTGATCCCAGGGCCATGTGCCGGACCAGCTGAAACCCACCTCTCTGTACCCCCACCCCTGGAAGGACTCTGGATCCAAGAGCCAGCCAGTACCCAGATTCCCCAGTGCAGATGATTTAAGAGTTGCTGACACCTTCTCTGTCCCGCTGGAAGTTATTTTCTCCTCCCTCTCCCTGTACAGCTGACCTTCCTTCCCTGCTGCAGGGCCAGAGGGTCTGTTCCAGGACTGGATTCTCCCATCAGGAGCCCGTGGACTGGTCGCTGAGGGTCAGACGTCCCCTCCCTCTCTTGCTGTCACCCCTGGCTCTTCAAGCTAATGAGACCTGTCCTGATTCCTCAGCCAGGCCTGTAGCCTTAATCTCTCCTAGCAGGGGGTTTGGGGGAGGGAGGAGGAGAAAGAAAGGGCCCCTTATGGCCGAGACACAATGACCCAGCCACAAGGAGGGATTACTAGGCATGTGTGTGTGTGTGTGTGTGTTTGTGTGTGTGTGTGTGTGTGCGAGCGTGTGCATGTGTGCTTGTGTGTGCTTGCGTGCGTGTTTGGGTGCACGGGGAAGTGAAACAGACCCTTGTGGGACCCAGGACCTCAGGGAGACATATTAATATCTAGAGAGACAGACGAGAAGAGAGAGACATAAAGAGGGCCAGAGATCAGGAAAATCAGAAATGCAGAGCAACAGAGGTACCAAGATAGGGAGAAGGACAGAAATGAAAGGAAATCCTCCCAGCTACTCGGGAGGCTGAGGCAGGAGAATTGCTTGAACCCAGGAGGTGGAGGTTGCAGTGAGCCGAGATGGTGCTAGTGCACTCCAGCCTGGGTGACAGAGCAAGACTCTGTCTCAAAACAAAAACAAAACAAAACAAAACAAATATGAGGGCAATCCAAGGAGAGGGGAAGCAAGAATCAGAGAGAGAGAGAGAGACAGGGAAAAAGAGAAGGAGGAACAGAGATTGGAGCTGCAGAGGATAAGCGAGGACAGAGGGACAGAGACGAGGCTGGAGTTACAGGGACAGCTGGACACGCAGAAAGACAGCAAAGAGAGGGACAGGCAGACAGGAACAGAAGGACACAGAGGCTGAGGGAGAGGGGAGAGAGAGCAAGATAGACAGGGAGAGACAGAGAAAGAGAGAGAATAAGAGAGACCAAGGGGGTAACGCAGGTTTATCGACAAAGACAGGGACAGAGAGGAGCAGATGGAGAAAGAAAGAGTGGTATTCAGGCAAGTAGGCAGAAATGCCACAGCCCAAGGCCCAGAGGAAAAGAAACTGAGGTACAGAGAAGCCAGACAAAGACCAATGGTGTGTAGAGAGACGGCGAGTGCTGGGTTTGTTGGCTCACGCCTGCAGTCCCAGCACTTTGGGAGGCCGAGGTGGGAGGATCGCTTGAGGCCAGGAGTTTGAGGCCAGCCTGGGCAACATAGAGCGACTCCATCTCTATGAAAATAAAAACATTAGCTGGGCATCGTGGTATGTGCCTGTAAAGTCTCAGCTACTGGGGAGGCTGAGGAGGGGGGAATCCCTTGAGCACAGGAGGTCAAGGCTGCAGTGAGCCGTGATCATGCCACTGCACTCCAGCCTGGGCGACAGAGTGAAACCCTGTCTCAACCAAAAAAAGGAAAAAAAAAGAAAAAAAATCCCAAACCCCAAAACTCCACCCAAAACAGAAAAACAAAACACCCTTTCTAATGAGTCTGCCTATTGTCAGTGCTGGAAGCAGCCCCTGCCACCTCCGCCCCCCAAAAGAGGAGAGTATCATGTCTGACAGCACAGAGACAGAGAGGCCACAGACAAGACATGACCAAGTCAAAGAAAGAGAAACAGGAAACTGAGGCAGAAACCAAGAACAATGAGGCAGTACAGAGATAAACTAGCTGTCGGACAGACTGTTGTGGAGAGAAACGGGGACCCAGGAGAGGGATCCTGAAAGCTCCGTGTCTCTCTTTTTTCAGATGATCTCTCAGGACCCTCTGACAGTTCTCTCCTTCCTCTTTGATGCCGCTCTCTTAGGGTACTAGCCGAAGCTGGAGAGACACCAGTTAGACCTAAGGAAGGACTTCCCTGAGGAATAGGGGCTTATGGTCACTGGCAGGAGCTGGGGCCTCCCTTCCCCATCAGCCCTAATTGCCAAGATGTCATGGGGGGAAGAGGAGGGGATTAAGCAGACGGGTGCCCCTCCCCCTCCCAGCCAATGTCACCTCCTGGTGCCCAGTCGAGTCCCCCACCTTGGCCGGGATTACCCTCCGAGATCCAGGCCATGACAAATGACATCACTCCTAGCCCAGGCTTAAAATCTCCCCATGTGAGGGGACGTGTTTCCTTCAGCCTCTGCTGTCTGGCTGCTCTGTCTAGGTCCTGGGCCACCGGAGAGCCCCGTCCCTCCTTTCTGAAGGTGAGCGTCTGCAGGAGAGGCGGAGGGGACCCGGGAGGGGAGAGGGAATGGGGGAGAAGAAAGAGAGGGGAGAAGTTGGGTTTATCTTATTCATGGCTGTGTTTGCTGTGCTCTGCAGGTGATGTTTGCTGAATAGTCACACGCAAAACAGAGGTGCCGTCCTGGCGTTTGTGGAAACGGGGCTAGGCTGTGATTGCAGCAGGAGGGAGTAAGGTTAGACAGCAGGGACTGGCTCATGGCACTCGGGGCATTGGGAGGATTCAGGGTGGCTTGTGGGCGAGGGGGTCCCTACAAGCCCTGACGGCATCCGGGGTTGGGGGCTTCTCACCGTGGTTCTAAGGCAACTAACTCCTCAGCACACCGCTCTGTGGGTTGTTCTTTAAAACTCTTAGCACTGCCTGAAATTTTCATTTGCGCGATGATCCACAAATGGCCTGTCTCCCTCCCTTGCTGAGCACTGATTTTTCCCCAGTGCCCAGCGTGTGGTTGGGATTTGCCTAAATATGTGTTGCATAGATGGATGGATGAATGACAGACAAGGGATGGAACGGACATATATGCAGAGAGCCCAGGTCTGTGGCTGCAGCACGAAGGACTCCGGGTGGACTTGGGCCTGCCCGAGAGAGCCGGGAATGTGATGACTGGGGATCACTGTGCTGGGGAATTGATCACTTGGGGCCTCAAGGCACCCAGAGGCTCTGGCTCTCAGCCCAGGCTCTACTTCGGGACTGGGGAATCCTCACGCCCCCGCCCTCTCAGCTTCCAGCACAGTCACTCTCTCTGATCTTCTGCAAAGTTTATTTTTTCATTTGTTTGTTTGTTGGTTTGTTTTTGAGATGGAGGAGTCTTGCTCTGTTGCCCGAGCTGGAGTGCAGTGCCACGATCTCCACTCACTGCAACCTCCACCTCCTAGGTCCAAGCAATCCTCCCACCTCAGCCTCTTGAGTAGCTGGAATTACAGGCGCGTGCCACCATGCCCAGCTATTTTTTGTATTTTTAGTAGAGATGGGGTCTCTTCATGTTATCCAGGCTGGTCTCGAACTCCTGACCTCAAGTGATCAGCCCACCCGAGCCTCCCAAAGTGCTGGGATTATGGGTGTGAGCCTCCGCGCCCAGCCGGTCTCCTGCAAAACTCTTGATTGACACCTTGTTTCTTGTCTGCCCCTGTCCGGAGGGCTGGGGCCTTGTCTGTCTTGCTCTCGGCTGTATTCCCAGTGCCTGGGTCAGTCCTAGACACACAGTGAGTGCTCAGTGAATATGGAGGGAATGAATGAATGAATGAAGGGCAGAAGGGTAGAAGCAGGTAGACAGACTGCCACAGAGGGGAGGTGTGATGCGGCTTTCCCAAAAGGACCGAGCGAGGACTGTGATTGCCACAGAGTGAGGTCTGACTTCAGGGCTGCCCACTGTGTTTGAATTTCTGGATGCTTCAGGGATCACATTGTTGATCACTGAGTTGATTTGCTCGGGCTCTAACTGTGCCGTGGATCCCAGCTTCCCCCAGGTCTCATGGCCAGCAGCAGGTGCATCCACCCAGCTCCTTGTCCCCACTGGACAGAGGAGCCAACAGAGGCTGCAGAGAGAGGCTGGAGTGGCTGACAAGGGAGGGCCCGGAATGTGGCTGAGCTGGGAGGGTCTTGCCAAGGGCTGGCATGAAGCCACATGAGTCTGTTTTTTTTTTTTTTTGTTTTTTTTTTTGAGACAGAGTCTCACTCTGTAGCCCAGGTTGGAGTGCAGTGGCATGACCTCGGCTCACTGCAACCTCCCCCTCCCAGGTTCAAGCGATTCTCCTGCCTCAGCCTCTCAAGTATCTGGGATTACAGGTGTGCACCACCATGCCTGGCTTATTTTTGTATTTTTAGTAGAGACGGGGTTTCTCCATGTTGGCCAGGCTGGTCTCGAACTCCTGACCTCAGGTGATCCACCCGCCTCGCCCTCCCAAAGTGTTGGGATTACAGGTGTGAGCCACCACGCCTGGCCGAGTCTGCGTTTAAACCCTGTTCTTTTCTCACTGTGTGGCCTTGGACCCCTCATGTGGGCTCTGTGGGCCTCGGTTGCCTCCTGTATAAAGTGGGGACAAAGATAAGCTGTCACGATAATCCAGCCAGATGAGCCACGTTGCAGGCCTGGCCTGCAGTGGGAGCAGGGCAGGAGACCAGCCTCATTCTGTTTCTAGGGTCCCCAGGTAGACTTGGAGGTGAAGAGTGGGGCTGGGGGGCCAAAGAGATTTAAATTCTACCCCTGGTTCTTCCACTCATCACCTGTGTGGCCTTGGGAATTGACGAAACCTCTCTCAACCTCAGTTTCCTCCTCTGAGAAAGGGAACTCTGAGCTCCGTGGGGCTGTGAAGAGCGTCCTAAGAGGACATATCGCCTGGTGATCGGGAGGGCACAGGCTCTGGGGCAGGTGCTGGCCCAGCCCTGGCTCTGCCGCTGATGTGCAAGACAGAACTGGAGACTGCACTTCTCTCAGCCTCAGTTTCCTCCTCTGTAAAGTGGGGACGATACCTGAAGCCACCTGGGAGGAAGTTTCCACGGAGTTATTGTTCCCTGAGATCTTGTTCCCAAGGTCCATGGTGCATGCAGTGTGTGAGAAGCTGGGACCCCCTGGAGGTCCTTAAGGCCATCAGCCACCTGACCTGTGGGCACCTCCCTCCTTCCCAGGCTCAGTCTCCCCCGCTGTAGAATGGAGTTATCTGCGTGTCCGCCCCACCAGGTGGCTGTGAGCATTCAGACCTCACCTGTGGGAACAACTGCTCAGGTGGGAACCTGGGACCCAGTGGGTGCCAAACCCCACAGCTCTGAGAACAGCCTGGGGCCTCCCAGGTTGATCCCTAAGGCAGAGACACTGATGTTCTTTGTTCCACCCTTTGAAATCATAAAACATCAGAGTCTGGAAATTGTTGTCATTGTGAGATCTTGTGTATAAAGCCTGGGCCAAGTGTCTGCCGAGTGATGAATTCCTGGACATTCTTTTTTCTTTTTTTTCCTCCCCAGGAGACAGGTTCTGTTTTGATTGATTGAATTTTTTTTTTTTGGGATGGAGTCTTGCTCTGTTGCTCAGGCTGAAGTGCAGTGGTGCAATCTCAGCTCACTGCAGCCTCCACCTCCCGAGTTCAAGAGATTTTTGTACCTCAGCCTCCCCAGTAGCTGGGACAACACCACGTCCCGCTAATTTTTGTATTTTTAGTAGACGGGGTTTCACCACATTGGCCAGGATGGCCTTGAACTCCTGACTTCAAGTGATCCGCCTGCCTCAGCCTCCCAAAGTGCTGAGCCACTGGCCTGGCCTGTTTTGTTTTGTTTTGAGAGAGGGTCTTGCTGTGTCACCCAGGCTGGGGTGCAGTGGCTTGATCATAGCTCACTGCAGCCTCCAACTCCTGGGCTCAAGTGATCCTCCCACCTCAGCCTCCCAGAGTGCTGGGATTACAGGTACGTGCCACAACGCCCAGCCCTCACTGGAGGCCCTTCTGTCATCAGCTGCCTCAGGTTGCTGCCAAACCCAGGGAAAGGTTTCAGTGGATATTCGATATTATTATTGTTATTATTCTCTGCTGACATTTTGTCCAGGCAGCACTTTATCATTATTATCAGCTGTTTGATCTGGGGCCCACACTTTCCTGCTGCTGAGCCTCCTATCCCCTATCCATTAAAAGGGATGATCCTGGCCAGGCACGGTGGCCCACGCCTGTGATTCCAGCACTTTGGGAGGCTGAGGTGGGCAGATCACCTGAGGTCAGAAGTTCAAGACCAGCCTGGCCAACATGGAGAAACCCAATCTCTACTAAAAATACAAAAAAAAAAAAAAAAAAAAAAAAATACTAGCCAGGCATGATGGCACATGCCTATTGTCCCAGGTCAGGAGGCTGAGGCAGAAGAATCGCTTGAATCCGGGAGGTGGAGGTTGCAGTGAGCCAAGATTGCGCCACTGCACTCCAGCCTGGGTGACAGAGACTCTGTCTCAAAATAACAACAACAACAACAACAACAACAAAAACAAAAATCCAGAAAGGGATGATCCTAAATGTGAGCTTTCTTGGCTTTCCTGGAAGGTCAACTGCTTAGCCGGGCAACCTGGCTCAGATTTGATAGCGAAGACAATGAAAGTGTGTGCTTTTGTTCCGGGCCCTGCAAATGGTCCCCAGTGGGGCAGGTTCACCAGTTTCCTTGTCTCCACTCTCTGGAGGTTCATATTTAACATTATTGGTTTTTGGAGAAGTGGGAGAGGACAGAGGGAACCCAGGTTAGGGGGCTGGGGGAATAGGACCTTCAGGAATTACTCTAGCCTTGAAATCCTGGATTCTCCACTGCCAGCATGTGTGTGATCCCGGGTAAGTCACACTTTTGAGCCTGGAGATGCTCTCTAAACTGTAAGCATCAGGCAAAAGCAGTGTCTCATGCCTGTAATCCCAGCAATTTGAGAGGCTGAGGCAGGAGGATCTACTCGGGCCAGGAGTTCAAGACCAGCCTGGGCAACATGGCAAGACACCTCTCTCTACACAAAAATTTAAAAAATTAGCTAGGCGTGGTGGCACACCTGTAGTCCCAGCTACTTGGGGGGCTGAGGTGGGAGGATGGCTTGAGCTCAGGAGGTCGAGGCTGCAGTGAGCTATGATTGTGCCACCGCACTCCAGCCTGGGTGACAGAGTGAGACGCTGTCCCTAAGACCAAAACCAAAACCAAAATGTAAGCATCATAGTAATACAGACTCTACCTCCCAAGGTTGTGCTGGGGATTTAATGACTTCCTGTATAGAGAAGGCTTGTATATTAGTTACCTATTGCTGGGTAACAACTTATCCCAAAATTTAGCAGCTTCAAACAATACACGTTTCTGATCTCTTATAGTTTCCAAGGGACAGGAATCCAAGAGTGGCTTAACTGGATTATTCTGGCTCAGGGTGTTCCATGGGGTTGTGGTCAGATGTCAGCCAGGACTGAAGTCACTTAATGGCTTGGCTGAGGCTGGGGAACTAACCTCCATGGTAGCTTACTCTCATAGCTGTTGGCAGGAGGCCTCATTTCTTCGCCACATAGACCTCTCCATGGGATGGCTTGAGCATCCTCACAACATGGCGGCTGGCTCTCCTTAGAGCTAGCCTTGGAAGCCACGCTCTGTCATTTCTGCAATATCCTGTCGGTTACACACGTCAGCCAGCTTGTTAGTAGGGACTACACAGGACATGAATATCAGGGGGTAAGGGTTATTGGGAGTTACCTTGGAGGAAGTTTGATTTTGGGGATTTAATGTAGCTGCTTTTGATTTTATTGTCAGCACTGAGCCTTCTCGTGACATTCCTACCAGGTTTTACTTGTTCTTTCTGCTTTTCTCCACAATCAATCTGCTATGGTCACACGGGGTGCCTTGTTTTTCCTCCAACAAGACAAAGTTGGAGACCCTGTCTTGCTCAGGGTGACAGTGTGAGATTTCAGCCTGCAAACCTTTGCACCTGCTGTTTTTTTTTTTTTTTTTTTTTTTTTGCCTGGAAATCTCTATTCCAGATCCACAAAACTTCCTAGATGCCTCACCCACCCCAAACGCGTTCACTCTCATAACAACCTGTTTTATTTTCCTGGGAGTTCTTGAAACTTTCTGAAGGCTTTTTTTTTTTTTTTTGACAGAGTCTTGCTCTGTCACCCAGGCTGGAATGCAGTAGTGCCATCTCGGCTCACTGCAACCTCCGCCTCCCGGGTTCAAGCGATTCTCAAGTAGTTGGGATTACAGGCACCCATCATCATGTCTGGCTAATTTTTGTATTTTAGTAGAGATGGGGTTTCACCATGTTGGCCAGGCTGATCTCAAACTCCTGACCTCAAGTGATCCTCATAATTCAGCCTCCCAAAATGTTGGGATTACAGGCATGAGCCCCTGCCCCCGGCCATGGCATCTTTATTAAAAAAAAAAAAAAAAAAAAAAAAAGGCCGGGCATGGTGGCTCACGCCTGTAATCCCAGCACTTTGGGAGGCCGAGGCAGGTGGATCACCTGAGATCAGGAGTTCGAGAACACCCTGGTCAACATGGTGAAACCCCATCTCCACTAAAAATACAAAAATAGCCGGGTATGGTGGCAGGTGCCTGTAATCTCAGCTACTTGGGAGGCTGAGGCAGGAGAATCACTTGAACCCGGGAGGCAGAGGCTGCAGTGAGCCGAGATCACGCCATTGCACTCCAGCCTCGGGGACAAGAGTGAGACTTTGTCTCAAAAAAAAAATTATTTTTTCCTTATTCATTATTGGTTTCTCTAGGAACGGAACCAAGAAGTTCAATTCTATGAGAACAGAGGAGCTGCGGTCTTATTTCTTGCTATATTCCTAGTTCCTAGAGCAGGGAAGGCATTGAAAAAATATTTACTGAACAAACAGTAGAATCTCAGCTTAAAATAAACAGAATCTGTTCCCCTCCTCACATGAGGGATGAGAAGGAAAGGACAGTGAGAAGAACTAAGGGGTGGGAGCTTAAAATAAACACCATCCATTTTTAATTCTTTTTCTTATGTTTCAAATATTTACTGGGGGTGCTGGGGACATGGCAGGAACCGAGATATTCCCAGGCCCTGAACTCAGGTAACTGATAGAATTTGAGGGAGAGAGATGGATAAACAAACATATAAATATGTCATTTAATACAAGCTGTGTCTTGAAGAAAAAGAGGTAGGGAGTGTGTGTGTGTGTGTGTGTGTGTGTGTGTGTGTAAAATCCAGTTTAGGGGCATAGGTTGCTTTCTGTGGGGAAAGTAGCTGAGCTGAGACCTGGAGGAGAAGGGGTTAGCTGGTGAGAGGGGCTTTGGGGTGAGGGAGAGGCATGCCTAACCCGGGAAACGGCTTATGCAAATAGCTGTGCAGGCCGAGAGGTTTTCTGAGGCCATCCTAATGAGGGCAATGAGGAACCCTCAGAGGGTTTTCATGTTCTATTTGCTTTTTTGAAGATTTCATTGTTGTTTTTGCTTTTGACAAGAACACACACACACACACACACACACACACACACACACACACACAATTAAAAAGTAATCCAAACTATAGAGACAAGATATGGCTTTAGCACTCCTTCCCAGAGGCAGTCACTGGTACCAGTAGCTTGCTTCCTTCCTGGGAATTTTCTATGCATATACAAGCATATATTCTACACATGAGTAAAATCAATGCCTCATTTTATGTATTAATTAATAATAATAATATTTATTATTTTTTAGATGGAGAATCACTCTGCCACCCAGGCTGGAGTGCACTGGCACAATCTCGGCTCACTGCAACCTCCACTTCCCAGGTTCCAGAGGGTCTCCTGCCTCCGCTTCCCAAGTAGCTGGGATTACAGGCATGCACCACCATGCTTGGCTAATTTTTGTATTTTTATTTTTAAATTTATTTTATTATTATGACTCTTTTTTTGAGATGGAGTTTCGCTCTTGTTGCCCAGGCTGGAGTGCAATGGCGTGATCTCGGCTCACTGCAACCTCTGCCTCCCGGGTTCAAGCGATTCTCCTGCCTCAGTCTCTGGAGTAGCTGGGATTACAGGCACACACCACCATGCCTGCCTAATTTTGTATTTTTAGTAGAGACAGGGTTTTGCCATGTTGGCCAGGCTGGTCTCGAACTCTTGACCTCAGGTGATCCATCTGCCTCGGCCTCCCAAAGTGCTGGGATTACAGGCATGAGCAACTGCACCTGGCCTATTTGTTATTATTATTGAGACAAGGTCTTGCTCTATTGCCTAGGCTGGTGTGCGGTGGCATGCTCATAGCTCACTGCAGTCTCCAAATCCTGGGCTCCGGTGATCCTCCCGCCTCAGCCTCCTGAGTAGCTGAGACTACAGGTGCGGACCACCATGCCTGACCAATTTTTGTATTTTTTTTTGTGGAGACAGGGTTTTGCCATATTACCCAGGCTGGTCTCGAACTCCTGGGCTCAAGCAATCTGCCCACCTTGACCTCCCAAAGTGCTGAGATTATAGGTGTGAGACACAGCATCTGGTCAACTGCATTGTTTTAAAAATCACAAATGGTTGCGAGGTATACATACTGCCCAGCACCATACTTGTTGCCTTTGAAGATATAAATATTATGATTTTATAATATTTATAATATATAATAAAACAAATAATAAATATAATATATATGGTTTGGTCATATACAACATATAAAATAACATTCACAAACACTTGTTGTCAAAAGTGCAATTAAATGAAAAAAAAAAAAAAAAAACCCATTTGGCCAGGTGTGGTGGCTATGTCTGTAGTCCTAGCATTTTGGGAGGCTGAGGTGGGAAGATCACTTGAGCCCAGGAGTTGGAGGCTGCAGTGAGCTATGGCAACGCTGCTACACTCCAGCCTGGATGACAGAGGGAGACCTTGTCTCTTAAAAACTCCAAAAAACAAATCTGATTCTCTGACACATATATAATAAGCACAGGTCAAAGATTGATTTAAGTCATGAATGAAGGAACCAGCTGTTTCAAAGGAGAATTCGGGCCGGGTGCAGTGGCTCATGCCTGTAATCCCAGCACTTTGGGAGACTGACGGGGGTGGATCACGAGGTCAAGAGATTGAGACCATCCTGGCCAACATGGTGAAACCCTGACTCTACTAAAAATACAAAAATTAGCTGGGCGTGGTGGCGGGTGCCTGAGGTCGGGAGTTCGAGACCAGCTTGGCCAACAATGGTGAAACCTTGTCTTTACTAAGAATACAAAAAATTAACTGGGTGTGGTGGCTCATGCCTGTAATCCCAGCTACTTGGGAAGCTGAGGCAGGAGAATAGCTTGAACCCAGGAGGTGGAGGTTGCAGCAAGCCGAGATTGTGCCACTGCACTCCAGCCTGGGCGACAGAACAAGACTCCATTAAAAAAAAAAAAAAAAAGGAGAATTTGATGAACAGAAGTCAATAAGTTTAGTCAGGAAAGATGGGCTGGAGAAAGTTTGCCAGGTTAGATACAAAACTGGTTAAAGACCTACAGGACAATACAACTGTAACCTTTGAGGTTATCTTTTCTACCAGAGAGAAATCATTTGCAACCAAACTTCCTGAGGTTACCATTTACCTTGTCGAAGTCTAGACTGTAATCAATAATGAATAATAGGCCGGGTGTAGTGGCTGATGCCTGTAATCGCAGCACTTTGGGAAGCCGAGGTGGGCGGATCACGAGGTCAGGAGTTCAAGACCAGCCTGGCCAACATGGTGAAACCCCATCTCTACTAAAAATACAAAAATTAGCCGGGCGTGGTGGCGCATGCCTGTAATCCCAGCTCCGCGGGAGGCTGAGGCAGGAGAATCGCTTGAACCCGGGAGGCGGAAGTTGCAGTGAGCTGAGATCGCGCCACTGCACTTCAGCCTGGGCGACAGAGCAAGACTCTGTCTCAAAAAAAAAAAAAAAAAAAAAAAAAAGAATAGTAAATCAAATACAGGTACAGTCCCTTAGAATAGGATCCCCAACCCCCAGTTTGTAGTCTGTTAGGCACGGGGTTGCACAGCTGGTGAGCGAGCATTACTGCCTGAGCCCCGCCTCCTGTCAGATCAGCGATGGCTCTAGATTCTCATAGGAACGTGAAACCTATTGTGAACTGCACGTGCGAGAGATCTAGGTTGCATGCTCCTTATGAGAATCTAATGCACTGCCCGCCCCCATCTATGGAAAAATTATCTTCCACGAAACCAGTTTTTGGTGCCAAAAGGTTGAGGACTGCTGCCTTAGAATATGAAGCAAACTTTGGGTGGGTCTGTTAGACAAGACTCCCAGATGACTTGGAAATGGCATGCTGTCAGCCTTTTGTCTTATTGCCAAGCCTAGAACTTTTTTTTATTTTTATTTTTTTTGAGATGAAGTCTTGCTCTTGTCTCCCAGGCTGGAGTGCAGTGGCACGATCTGGGCTCACTGCAACCTCTGCCTCCTGGGCTCAAGCGATTCTCCTGCCTCAGCCTCCTGAGTAGCTGGGATTACAGGCGCCTGCCACCATGCCTGGATAATTTTTGTATTTTAGTAGAGACGTTTCACCATGTTGGCCAGGCTGGTCTCGAACTCCCGACCTCAGGTGATCTGCCTGCCTCGGCCTCCCAAAGTGCTGGGATTACAGATGTGAGCCACCACACCCGGCCCCTAGAACAATTTTTTAAAACTATATAATAGAGATCTTTTAAAATCAGTTCAGAGAGCAGCCTTATGCTTTTTTTTTTGGAGATGGAGTCTCGCTCTGTCGCCTAAGCTGGAGTGCAGTGGCGTGATCTTGGCTCACTGCAACTTCTGCCTCCCGGGTTCAAGCGATTCTGCTGCCTCAGCCTCCCGAGTAGCTGAGATTACAGGCACGTGCCACCATGCCCGGCTAATTTTTGTATTTTCTGCAGAGACAGGGTTTCACCATGTTGGCCAGGCTGATCTCGAACTCCTGACCTCTGGCGATCCGCCTGCCTTGGCCTCCCAAAGTGCTGAGATTACAGGCATGAGCCACTGCGCCCAGGCTTACTTTAAAAAAAAAATTTTTTTTTTTTTGTAGAAACGGGAGAGTTTCGCTCTGTTGCCACCTGAATATAAATGCTATTTTCTTTTTCTTTTATTTTCTTTTTTTTGAGACGGAGTCTGTAGCCCAGGCTGGGGTGTGGTGGCACCATTTTGGCTCACTACGACCTCCGCCTCCCGGGTTCAAGCAATTCTCCTGCCTCAGCCTCTCAAGTAGCTGGGACTACAGGCGTGCACCCCTGTGCCCGGCTACTTTTTGTATTTTTAGTAGAGACGGGGTTTCACCATGTTGACCAGGCTAATCTGAAACTCCTGACCTCAAGTGATCTGCCTGCCTTGGTTTCCCAAAGTGCTGGGATTACAGGTGTGAGCCACTGTGCCTGGCCCATAAATGCGATTTTCATTCCCATTTTCCAACAAGGCAACTGAGGTATACATTGAAGGTGAATTACTAGGACAAAAGAAAGATGACATTTTACTTCAATAACAGTTTGTTGCAACTATCTGCCACGGGAGTGCGCCTTTCCCCACACTGACCCCAGTGCCGGAAGTTATCAACCTCCTTCATCTTTGCCAACCTGATAGGTCAAAAGTGATCATGGAAGATCCACACTCGCTGTTTTTTTTTTTTTGTTTGTTTGTTTGTTTTTTTTTTTTGAGATAAGGGTCTCACTATTTCTTTCTTTCTTTTTTTTTTTTGAGACGGAGTCTCGCTCTGTCGCCCAGGCTGGAGTGCAGTGGCGCGATCTCGGCTCACTGCAAGCTCCGCCTCCCGGGTTCACGCCATTCTCCTGCCTCAGCCTCTCCGAGTAGCTGGGACTACAGGCGCCTG
Organism: Hylobates moloch; assembly: GCF_009828535.3. NCBI lineage: Eukaryota > Metazoa > Chordata > Mammalia > Primates > Hylobatidae > Hylobates > Hylobates moloch. The sequence goes on along the minus strand of NW_026652287.1, from coordinate 37,568,424 downwards.
CCACCACGCCCGGCTAATATTTTGTATTTTTAGTAGAGACGGGGTTTCACCGTGGTCTCGATCTCCTGACCTCGTGATCCGCCCGTCTCGGCCTCCCAAAGTGCTGGGATTACAAGCGTGAGCCACCGCGCCCGGCCTGGGTTTCATTATTTCTCTTTCTTTTTTTCAGAGATGGGGGCTCACTATGTTGCCCAGGCTGGTTTTGATCTTCTGGGCTCAAGTGATTCTCCTGCCTTGACCTCCCAAAGTGCTGGGATTACAGGTGTGAGCTGCCTTCCTTGGCCCTTCCTGTTGTTTTTGTTTGTTTGTTTTTGAGACAGAGTCTCGCTCTGTCACCCAGGCTGGAGTGCGGTGGTGCAATCTTGGCTCACTGCAACCCTCACCTCCCGGGTTCCAGCAATTCTCCTGCCTCAGCCTCCTGAGTAGCTGGGATTACAGGCACCCGCCACCACACCCGGCTAATTTTTGTATTTTTAATAGAGACGGGGTTTCACCATGTTATCCAAACTGGTCTTGAACTTCTGACCTCAGGTGATCCGTCCATCTCAGCCTCCCAAAGTGCTGGGATTACAGGCGTGAGCCACCTTGCCTGGCCCTTACTGTCAGTTTAGTGCCACTCTCCCTTAGGGTGACTAACCAGTCCAGTTTGCCTGGGACCATTCTGGCTCTAGCACTGAAAGTCCTGTGTTCCAAGAAATACCCACCTCTCCTCCATCCTGGGTAAACAGGGATGGTTGGTCAACCTGCAGTCCTTGGTCATAAGTGAGGCTGAGCATGTTTGGCCATGGTCACAGAAAGAAGGCATCTTGGACGAGGAAGTGTTACGGGATCAGATTTGTTTTGTTCTTTTCTTAGAGTCTTGCTGTGACACCCAGGCTGGAGTGCAGTGGCCTGAACACAGCTCACCGCAGCCCCAGACTCCTGGGCTCAAGTGATCCTCCCACCTCAGCCTCCTGGGTAGCTGGGATTACAGGCATGCATCACCACACCCAGTTAACTTTTTAAAAAACACTATTTTTTTTTTTTTTAGAGACAGGGTCTTGCTATATTGCCCAGGCTGGTCTCAAACTCCTGGGCTCAAGTGATCCTCCCGCCTTGGCCTCCCAAATTGCTGGGACTACAGATGTGAACCATTGTACCCAGCCAGGACGAGATTTTTTTAGAGGGTAGAGTAGGAATAAGAGCTTGCACTTATGAGGCACATGATGGCTTCAGCTCTCTGCTTTGCAGAGTCTCAAGAAAGCTCTGAGAACCTTAAGCAGAGGCCAATTTACACGTGAGGACACAGAGGTACAGAGAGGTGAGATAAATGGCCAAGGTCACATACCTAAGAGGAGAAGGAGGCAGGATTTGAATCTCAGCCTGCATGTCACCCCATGGTGAGTAACTGGTAAGTGAGTGAGCATCCTTCCTCTTCTCTTGCAGGCCCCCTGACTTGGGCCTCAGTGTCCCCGAAGATCATGATGGCGTATATGAACCCGGGGCCCCACTATTCTGTCAACGCCTTGGCCCTAAGTGGCCCCAGTGTGGATCTGATGCACCAGGCTGTGCCCTACCCAAGTGAGTACAGTCATTTCTCTTGGCACCCCAGGCTGGCCTCATCTCTTGGAGGACCTCTGGGTCCTCTTGCCCCCAGGAAGAAGGCAGTCACAGCGGCGACTTCAGGGCCATACACCAGCCCTCTGCGTTCATCTGAAATGCATGCCACTTAGAAAAACATGAGCAGTCCTAGAAATTCAGGACAGAGGTTCCTTTTGGAGTGGGGAAGAAGGGATGTAATCTGGAAGGGGAATCAAGAGGAATTTTCATCTGTTAGCAAAACTTTATTATTTATTTATTTTTCAGAGACAGTGTCTCACACTCTGTCGCCCAGGCTGGAGTGCAGCGGTGGTGGTCACAGCATGCCACCATGCCTGGTTAACTTTTTAAAGTTTTTGTAGATTGTGCAGGATCTGGATTATACAAAACATAGAGGCCGGGCGCGGTGGCTCACGCTTGTAATCCCAGCACTTTGGGAGGCCGAGGCAGGCGGATCACGAGGTCAGGAGATCGAGACCACGGTGAAACCCCGTCTCTACTAAAAATACAAAAAATTAGCCGGGCGTGGTGGCGGGCGCCTGTAGTCCCAGCTACTGGGAGAGGCTGAGGCAGGAGAATGGCGTGAACCCGGGAGGCGGAGCTTGCAATGAGCCGAGATTGCGCCACTGCACTCCAGCCTGGGCGACAGAGCGAGACTCCGTCTCAAAAAAAAAACAACAAAAAAAAACATAGAAAAAAAATTACTATTTTTAAAAATTTTTTTTGTAGAGATTGGGTCTCCCTATGTTGCCCAGGCTGGTCTCAGACTCCTGGGTTCAAATACTCCACCTGACTCAGCCTCCCAAAGTGCTGGGATTACAGGCATGAGCCACTGCACCTGGCCTGCAAAGCCTTCTTTCTTTCTTTCTTTCTTTCTTTCTTTCTTTCTTTCTTTCTTTCTTTCTTTCTTTCTTTCTTTCTCTCTTTCTTTCTTTTTTTAATTTTTGAGACAGAGTTTAGATGGAGTTTCTCTCCTGCCCAGGCTGGAGTGCAATGGTGTGATCTTGGCTCACTGCAACTTTTGCCTCCCAGGTTCAAGTGATTCTCCTGCCTCAGCCTCCCAAGTAGCTGGGATTACAGGTGCACGCCACCATGCCCAGCTAATTTTTGTAAAGCCTTATTTTTAAGAGAAGTGAGTACTCAGTTATTTGTAGGATTATTCTTTAGCTCTCGTTTTTGTTTTGTTTTGTTTTGTTTTGTTTTTGCATTATGTTGAGCGGTGTGGACTTGCTACTTTTTTTTTTTGAGACCGAGTCTGGTTCTGTCACCAGGCTGGAGTGCAGTGGTGTAATCTTGGCTCAGTGCAACCTCTGCCTTCTGGGTTCAAGCGATTCTCCTGCCTCAGCCTCCCAAGTAGCTGGGACTACAGGCGTGCGCCACCACACTTGGCTAATTTTTTGTATTTTTAGTAGAGACAGGGGTTCCCCATGTGGGCCAGGATGGTCTCGATTTCTTGACCTTGTGATCTGCCTGCCTCGGCCTCCCAAAGTGCTGGGATTACAGGTGTGAGCCACCACACCTGGCCCAGACTTGCTACTTTTATAGGCTAGAAATGGTTGAATGTCAGCAATGTCACACTTCAACTGATTATGTCTTAGTATATAAGAAAGTTTAGAAGAGGGAAAAACGACTCACACACCTCCTCGTAGAGCTAAAGCCTTGGGGTCAGGCAGGAGCCACAGAGTGCCAGTCACAGAGTGAGGTGTAGAAGGGCAGGGAATGTGTATTCCATCCTTAGTTTAGGCAGATGGCAACCAGGATAGAATTCTTGGCATCCCACCCAGCCTCAGGGCCTCACTCCAGCCCATGTGGATGACCTGAGGGTCCTGTTTCCTGTCCCACCCCAGGCGCCCCCAGGAAGCAGCGGCGGGAGCGGACCACCTTCACCCGGAGCCAACTGGAGGAACTGGAGGCACTGTTTGCCAAGACCCAGTACCCAGATGTCTACGCCCGCGAGGAGGTGGCTCTGAAGATCAATCTGCCCGAGTCCAGGGTTCAGGTGGGGTGGCGGGTCCCTGGACCCCTCCCGACCCTTCCTGTGACCTCAGGAGCCCTCCCTGGAACAAAGAGTGATGGGAGGAGGGAGAGATCACAGAGTGACAGCCAAAATTATAAAGGGGACAATAATTCCTCTCCCCACCATCCCACTGACCGCCTCATGGCTCTCATCGCTCCTCGCTCCTCTCCAGCCGCACTGGCCCTGACCTGCCTGCCAAGCACCCTCCTGCCTCAGGCCTTTGCACTCAGTTTCCTCTATCTGGAATGCTTATTTCCAGATAACCACACAGCAGGCCCCATCGCCTTGTTCGAGTCTTTGCTTATCAATCAATGAGAGCCACACTGAACACAGCATTTAACATTGCATATGATTTACGTATGGTTTCTCAGAGTCTGTTTATTTAGACTCTGTCTCTCCCAACTAGAATGTCAATTCCACTGATGGACCCTCAGAGTAGTAGAAAATGGTTAATGCACGTTTATTAACTGACTGAATAGACGGATGGATGGATGGGTGGGTGGATGCATAGATGAATGTATGTATGTGTGACTGTAGATGTGTGTGTGTGCATGTATGACTGGAAGCATGGATGAATGTACGTATGTGTATATATGAGTGTCTGTGTGTATGGTGGGATGGATACATGTATATATGTGTGTTTGCATGAACACACATAGGTATGATTAGATAGATGATGAATGTATGCATGCATGATATATGTATACATGGTGTATGTGCATGCATGATTGGATGGATGGGTGTATTTATTTATTTGAAATGGAGTCTCGCTCTGTCTCCCAGGCTGGAGTGCAGTGGCATGATCTTGGCTCACTGCAACCTCCGCCTCCTGAGTTCAAGTGATTCTCCTGCCTCGGCCTCCTGTGTAGCTGGGATTATAGACGCGTGCCACCACACAGGGCTAATTTTTGTATTTTTAGTAGAGATGGGGTTTCACCATGTTGGCCAGGCTGGTCTCAAACTCCTGACCTCAGGCAATCCTACTGCCTCGGCCTCCCAAAGCGCTGGGATTATAGGCGTGAGCCACCGCGCCCGGCCGGATGGGTGTATTTATGTGTATATGAGTGTATGCACGTATATATGATTGGACAGATAAATAAAATGTGTGTGTTTGTATGATTGTATATAGGTATGATTGGATGGATTAATGTGTATGTATGCATGATGTATGTGTGTATGATGTATGGGTGTATAATTGTATATTTGTATGCTTGTATAATCAGATGGATGGATGAACGTGCATATGATGTATGTATGATTAGATAGATCCATTAATGCATGTATGATGTATGTGTGTATGACCTATGTATATATAATTATATGTATAAGATAGATGGATGAATCTATGTATGATATATGTGTGTACAATTGTATGTATCATCAGATGGATAAGTGTATGTATGATGTATGTATGATCAGATGGACTGGTGAATGTGTGTATGACATATATATGTGTGAGGTATGTATGCATGATAAGATGGATGTCTGCATAAGGTATGTGTGTATGGTGTATGTATGTATAATTGTATGCGTGTATGTTTGCATGCTGTAGATATGATGTTACATTTATGTGCATACACACGTGTGTATGATTGGAAGGATAAATGAAATATGTATGTGTGATTGTATGTATGTATGATTAGATAGATTAGTGCATAGCTATGTATGATGTATGTGTGTACAATGTATGTGCCTATAATTGTACATTTTTATGTCTGTATGATCAGATGGATGAATATGTGTATGATGTATGTATGATCAGATAGATGGATAAATGTATGCATGATGCATGCGTGTATGGTGTATGTATAATTGCATGTGTGTATGTTTGTATTAGGTGGATGAATGCCTGTAGGTATGATATATGTATGCATATATGCATGATTGGATGACTGGATGGGTTTATTTGTTTATATATGAGTGTATGAATGTATATATAATTAGATGGATAAATGAAATATGTGTTTGTATGATTGTATGTATGGATTAATGTGTATCTATGTATGAGGTATGTGCATATGATGTATGTGTGTACAATGTATGTATGTATAATTGTATATTTGTATGATCAGACGGATGGATGAATATGTGTATGACGTATATATGTATGATCAGATGGCTCCATTAATGCACGTATGATGTATGTGTGTATGATGTATGTACACTTGCATGTATGATCAGATGGGCCAGTGAATGTATGTATGATGTATATGTGTATGATGTATGTATGATCAGATAGATGGGTAAATGTATGCATGATGTATGTGCATATGGTGTATGTATGTATAATTGTATGTGTGCATGTTTGTATTAGATGGGTGGATGAATATGTGTATGATGTATGTATGATCATATAGATGGGTAAATGCAGGCATGATGTATGTGCGTATGGTGTATGTATGTATAATTGTACGTGTGCATGTTTGTACTAGATGGATGGATGAATATGTGTATAATGTATGTATGATCATATAGATGGGTAAATGTATGCGTGATATATGTGCGTATGGTGTATATATGTATAATTGTACGTGTGCATGTTTGTATTAGACGGATGGATGAATGCACATAGGTATGATGTATGTATGTGTTCATGCACACATGCAGGTATGATTGGATGGATAGATGGATGGATGGATGAATAGATGCCCCACAGCTGGATGCAAAGTAGACAGATGTGACCCCAGCACCTCTCACCAATAAGTGTCCTCATCCCTGGGCACCCTGTGGCTCTCCTGGGCCTCTTCCCCACTTACCCACCCCCATCTCCCCTCTTATCCCCCAGGTTTGGTTCAAGAACCGCAGGGCTAAATGCAGGCAGCAACGGCAGCAGCAGAAACAGCAGCAGCAGCCCCCAGGGGGCCAGGCCAAGGCCCGGCCTGCCAAGAGGAAGGCGGGCACGTCCCCAAGACCCTCCACGGATGTGTGTCCAGACCCTCTGGGCATCTCAGATTCCTACAGTCCCCCTCTGCCCGGCCCCTCAGGCTCCCCAACCACGGCGGTGGCCACTGTGTCCATCTGGAACCCAGCCTCAGAGTCCCCTTTGCCTGAGGCGCAGCGGGCTGGGCTGGTGGCTTCGGCGCCGTCTCTGACCTCGGCCCCCTATGCCATGACCTACGCCCCGGCCTCCGCTTTCTGCTCTTCCCCCTCCGCCTATGGGTCTCCGAGCTCCTATTTCAGCGGCCTAGACCCCTACCTTTCTCCCATGGTGCCCCAGCTAGGGGGCCCGGCTCTTAGCCCTCTCTCTGGCCCCTCCGTGGGACCTTCCCTGGCCCAGTCCCCCACCTCCCTGTCAGGCCAGAGCTATGGCGCCTACAGCCCCGTGGATAGCTTGGAATTCAAGGACCCCACGGGCGCCTGGAAATTCACCTACAATCCCATGGACCCTCTGGACTACAAGGATCAGAGTGCCTGGAAGTTTCAGATCTTGTAGAGGACGCAGTCTCCATCTCTCTCCGTTGGGCCTCGGGACCCTTTCTCTTCTGAATCTGCTTCCCTGCAGCTTAGATCCCGGGAGGGCATCACTGAGAAAGCAACCGGAACCAGCTGTCCTTCCCTGGTCTCTGCGGCTCGGCTGGGTGTTCAGCTTACAGAGCCCACCCCTTTCCTCCGCAGGGAGAGGCTCCTCCCTCTCCCAGGACAGCTCACAGGTCCTAGTGATTCTCTCAACCCCAACACCGTCTGGCACGATTGTGACCGCTGAAGTACACCACGAGCTCCAGGCTTCAGAAAGTGGTGCTGAGAACTTGCTCTAAGAAGTTGCAGTTGATTTGAGGTCATGTTTAGGTCAGAATCACCGTGCCCTTGAACAAGCAGGTAGGGGGGCTTGATTCCTTAACTTTCCACGTGGACACTTTTTTTTTTTTATTTATTTATTGAGAGACAGAATCTAGATCTGTCGCCCAGGCTGGAGTGCAGTGGCACGATCTCGGTTCACTGCAAGCTCTGCCTCCCGGGTTCACGCCATTCTCCTGCCTCAGTCTCCCGAGTAGCTGGGACTACGGGCGCCCGCCACCATGCCCGGCTAAATTTTTTTTTTGTATTTTTAGTAGAGACGGGGTTTCACCGTGTTAGCCAGGATGGTCTCGATCTCCTGACCTCGTGATCCGCCCGCCTCTGCCTCCCAAAGTGCTGGGATTACAGGCGTGAGCCACCGCGGAGTCTCGCTCTTTTGCTCAGGCTGGAGTGCAGTGGTGTGATCGCGGCTCACTGACTGCAGCCTCCGCCTCCCGGGTTGAAGCGATGCTCCTGCCTCAATCTCCCAATTAGCTGGGATTACAGGTGTGCTCCACCATGCCTGGCTAATTTTTGTATTATTAGTAGAGACAGGGTTTCACCATGTTGGCCAGGCTGGTCTCGAACCCCTGACCTCAAGTGATCCGCCCACCTCGGCCTCCCAAAGTGCTGGGATTACAGGCATGAGCCATTGTGCCTGGCCCTACACGTGGACACTTCTTTAGCATATGGTTAGGGACCTTTCTAGAAATTCCAAAGACAGACTTTAAGAAGAAGCCCCGTCGGGAAACCTTAGGCCAATGATGCAGTTACATTAAAAATAAATTATCTGGGAATTTTACAGACTTCACAAATGTCAGGCTTACATGGTAGGTTTAGGGGACTGTTTGAGAGACAAAGATCTATATTCATATATGTAGCTATACATATATGTACTTTTTCTTCTTAGTTTCTTTTTAAAGACGTTTTATCACTCATTCGCTCATTAGCACATTGGGAATGTGTATATTTGGTAGGGAAATGAAAGGCAACTTGCCTGTTCCATCTCTACTCCTTTTTTCTTTTGTTTTAGGATTTTCTAAAGGTGAGACACTGGTGGAATTGGGGTAGCTGCATGGGACGTATCACCTATAGTTGTGGCTATTTCACAGAGAAGAAGCAGCTGGACAGCCTCCCATCTGTAAATAAACAAGAGACAGGAAGAGGGGGAAATAGATTTGGAGGAGGCAGCCCTACATTTCAAGCATACATTCCCTTTTTTAGATTTTTTTTTTTTTTTTTTTTTGGTTTTCAGTTTTGATGGTGGGATTGGAAAATAGAGCTTGGCTTGAGGACATTTTCCTGGGGTGGCACCATTATTTCTTGAAATAGAATCTTACTTATGGTGACACAGGCAAGCACTTGTGAGAACCTGAAGACGGATTGAGGCCGTTTGATGCTCAGAAGTTGGGTGCTGGGTCCTTGCCTTCTCGGTCTGAGTTCTCCTTTCATTTTTGGGTGGGGAGGTGGGATCCCAGAGCCCTTCATCGGTGGAGTTCACAACGCAAGGTGTAAAAAAAAAAGTAGGGCAGGAAGACAGTGGTGTGCTGGCAGAGGTCTAACAATGGGCTCTCCAAGGAAGAGGAAAGGTTGGTTGTGGAGCGTTTGTCAATTTCCGGGGTGTAAATACTCCCGCCACGGCTGACTTCAAGCTAGCAACCTGAGGTCACTGAACTAAGAGTTGGGAAGAGATAGGGCACAATATATGCTTACGAGTTGGTACACACTGTCAGCAGCAGCCAGGGTCAGGAGAAAGGCGAGATGTGAAGAGAGGCCGGGAGGTATCAGATGACATTTCCAGCACCAGACCAGAAGAGGTGCACACAGCCTAGACCCCCTGAGGAGCACACCCTGATCTCTAGAGCCCACAAAGAGGTTTTTATTCCACATAAAACGTGTTCATCTCTCATAGGCCCGAGTCATGCTGGGTTCTGGGACATTAAGCCCAGGAGTGGGCCGGGTGCGGTGGCTCACGCCTGTAATCCCAGCACTTTGGGAGGCTGAGGCGGGTGGATCACCTGAGGTCAGGAGTTCAAGACCAGCCTGGCCAACATAGTGAAACCCTGTCTCTACTAATAATACAAAAATTAGCCGGGCATGGTGGTGCGCGCCTGTAATCCCAGCTACTCGGGAGGCTGAGGCAGGAGAATTGCTGGAACCCGGGAGGCGGAGGTTGAAGACAGCAGAGATTGCGGCACTGCACTCCAGCCTGGGTCACAAGAGCAAAACTCTGTTTCAATAATAACAACAACAAAAATAACCCAGGAGTGGCTCAAGAGTCCAGTGTGGGATGAACATATAAACAGAGGAAGACAACATAGATCATTGGGGAGGCTGGGGGAGCTAGACAAAGTTCACACAGGAGGGGCAGGGATGAGACGATATTGTGCCCTGGCTCTGTGCAAATGTTGGGACCAGAATCCGCTATAAGTTTCATTCTTCGGAGACACGGAAGCTCTGCACTGGAGGCCGGGACTCAGGCGCGGAAGAGAATCTTCTCTTTATTCACCAGGGAGGATGTGTCTTGTGCAAACAAGTCATAGAAACTTGTTGGGAGTCAGGGAGGGACTGAAGGATGCATGCAAGGTTCTGGGAAGGAGTGAGTAGTGAAGGCCGAGGGGCCCCCATCACAGGCCGACGGGGTAAGACTTCGAGAGGGCCTGATCCTGGGGTCTTCTGAGACTCCACCAGGAGCCGGAGAGGGCAGGGCGCCAAATCCGGCTAGGAGGTTACAAGTTGCTTTTCCTGGGCTGGGCTCCTGAGTGCAGGTTCTTCAAGCTGTGCATGGGAGATTTCAAATGTTCTACGTCCTAAAGCCAGGGAGAGTGACAAGGCAGGTGGGGACAGAAGGAAGAAGCCAAGAGCCTCCCTGAGAAGGTGTCACCTTATCTGTCCTCCTCTTCCCCACACACTGGCCTCCGGGTCTCCCTTCTCTGTCCACCCACAGAGTGAAACCGATTAAAATGTTGGATCTCATTTAAAGTCTGGATGATTCTTTAGTTTCCGTATTTTTTTCCAGGAGGGGCAGGTAGAAACAGGAACTGCTCTGTTCCTTCTGTCTGTGGGGCCTGGGTCCATCCATGTGTTTCCTGTCTCTTCACCCTCCTTTCCTTGACATCTCTCTAAAGCCAATTTATGAAGGATCAGGGGCTGGGTGCAGTAGCTCACGCATGTAATCCAGTGCTCTGAGAAGCTGAGGAGGGAGGATTGAGTAAGGCCAGGAGTTTGAGACCAGCCCGGGCAACATAGCGAGATCTCTGTCTCTACAAAAAATTAAAAAAATCAACCGGGTGTGGTGATGTGTGCCTGTGGTCCCAGCTACTCGGGAGGCTGAGATGAGAGGATCAGTTGAGCCCAGGAGTTTGAGGCTGCAGGGAGCTATGATTGCACCACTGCACTCCAGCCTGGGCGATGGAACAAGAGACCCTGTCTCCAAAAACAAAAAATTAAAAAAAAAAAAAAAAAGGAAGGAGGAGGAGGAACAGGGGTCCCCAGGGCCAGCCCCAGCCCCACCCATCTGTAACCTTCCAATGCCCCTCCCGAAAAAACAGGGGGGTGACGAGAATGCTTCCTGCCTCAGTGGCAGGATGTGCAGCTTAACGCCAGCATTTAGAGCCACGCCCAGCCTCTGGCCCACCTTCTCTCTCAGCATCCAGCCTTCTGCAGCTTCAGCTCTTCCAACCCTTTGCTTTCCATATCTTCCCCCGGATCCTCTTCAGTTTCTCAATCTCACCCTTTCTCTCTCATCTCTTCTCCTCTCTCTCTTTCCTTTCTTCCTCTTGCCTTTCAGATTCCCAGGTCCTTGTTTCATTTGGATGGATTTTCACCTTTTTCTTTCTTTCCTTCCCTCTCTTCTCTTTTTCTTTGCTTCTTACTTTTTTCTGACTTTCTTTCTTTCTTTCTTTCTTTTTGAGACAGGGTCTCACTCTGTCACCCAGGCTGAAGTGCAGTGGCGTGATCTTGAATCACTCCAACCTCTGCCTCCTGGGTCCAAGCAATCCTGTTGTATCAGCCTCCTGAGTAGCTGGGACTACAGGTGCCTGCCACTACACCTGGCTAATTTTTGTATTTTTAGTAGAGACAAGGTTTTGCCACGCAGCCCAGGCTGGTGTCAAACTCCTGGGCTCAAGTGATCCACCTGCCTTGGCCTCTCAAAGTGCTGGGATTATAGGTGTGAACCACCATGCCTGGCCCACCTCTGAGTTCCTGTTTTTCCAGCTCTAGGGCATTTTTTTTTTTTTTGAGACAGGGTCTCACTCTGTCACCCAGGCTGGAGTGCAGTTGCTCGATCTCAGTTTACTGCAACCTCTGCCTCCTGGGCTCAAGCTATTCTCCTGCCTCAGCTTCCCGAGTAGCTGAGACTACAGGCGTCCACCACCACGCCTGGCTAATTTTTGGATTTTTTAGTAGAGACAAAGTTTCACCATGTTTGCCAGGCTGGTCTCAAACTCCTGACCTCAAGTGATCCACCCCACTCAGCCTCTGAAAGTGTTGGGATTATAGGCGTGAGCCACCGCTCCCGACCTCTAGGTCATCTCACTCTGCCTATATTCCTCTCAATTGCTGAATCCCAGATTAAGATTTTTGTTGGGGGATGACTGGGAGTTATATACAGGATGGAGGGTCAGGCAGACTTGCTGTCCCACCTTGGCTTAGCCTCTTCTGGTCATCTGACCTCGGGTGATTCATTTCTCCCAGCCTCAATTTCCCCACCTGTAGCATGGAGTATCTATGAAGACCCATCTCAAGAGAATGAAATGATGTTATTATATTAATTACTTGGACCTGAAGCTGGGTCCAGGGTAAGAGCTCAATAAATCTTTATCTATTTTTGTGGTAAAATACACATACTATAAAATGTACCATTTTTCCCATTGCATGATTCTTAATTCACTTTTTCCATTTTAAGGTACTTAATTCAGTGGCATTAGGTACATTCACAGAAGAAGCCAGATACAAAGACCATATATTGTATTATCCTAATTATATGAAACATTCAGAATAGGCAAATCCAGCCAGGTATGGTGGCTCATGCCTATAATCCCAGCATTTTGGGAGGCTAAGGTGGGTGGATCACTTGAGGCCAGGAGTTTGAGGCCAGCCTGGCCAACATGGTGGAACTCCATCTCTACTAAAAATACAAAAATTAGCTGGGTGTGGTGGCGTGTGGCTGTAATCCCAGGTACTCGGGAGGCTGAGGCAGGAGAATCACTTGAACCTGAGAGGCGGAGGTTGCAGTGAGCTGAGATCGCAGCACTGCACTCCAGCCTGGCAGCCTGGGTAACAGAGTGAGAATCTGGCTCAAAAAAAAAAAAAAAAAAAAAAAAAGGCAAATCCGTAGAGACAGAAAACGTAGTGGCTGCCAGGTGCTGGGGTGAGGGGTGCTGTGTGGTTGAATGGGGAGTGACTGCTTAATGAATATGGGGTTTCCTTTTGGGATGACGAAAATGCTCTGGAGCTTTGTAGTGACCTAACAATTCTGCTCTGAAGCATATGCCGCAAAGAACGGAAAGCACGTGTTCAGACAAAAACTTGTACGCTCAAATTTATAGCAGGATGATTCACAATGGCCAAAAGATGAAGCGATTCAAATGTCCGTCCACAGAAACAAATGTGGTCTACCCATGCAAGGGAATATTACTCAGCCATGAAAAGGAAGAAGCACTGATAAACATGATGTGGATGAGCCTTGAAATCATCATGCTGAACATTTATCTTTTTTTTTTTTTTTTTTTGAGACAGAGTCTCACTCTGTCACCAGGCTAGAGTACAGTGGCGCAATCTCGGCTCACTGCAACCTCCACCTCCCAGGTTCAATCAATTCTCCTGCCTCAGCCTCCCGAGTAGCTGGGACTACAGGCATGCACCACCACGCTTAGCAGACGGGATTTCACCATGTTGGCCAGGATGGTCTCCATCTCTTGACTTGGTGATCTACCTGCCTCAGCCTCCCAAAGTGCTGGGATTACAGGCGGGAGCCACCATGCCCGGCCGCTAAACATTTATCTTAACCTATTATTATTATTATTATTTTGAGATGGAGTCTTGCTCTGTTGCCCAGGCTGGAGTGCAGTGGCACAATCTCTGCTCACTGCAACCTCTGCCTCCCGGGTTCAAGCGATTCTCCTGCCTCAACCTCCTGAGTAGCTGGGATTACAGATGCGTGCCACCATGCCCAGCTAATTTTTGTATTTTTAGTAGAGACAGGGTTTCACCACGTTGGCCAGGTACTTGGGTCTTTATTATTATTATTTTTACTGAACTTGTACTTATGCTATTCCTGGCAGCTTTAGTCATAATGGCCCCAAGCTGAAAACTATCCAGACGTCCATCAGCAGGTGAAGGGAGAAACAAACCCTGATGCATCCATACAAAAGGATACCCTGAGCCAGGCATGGTGGCTCACACCTGTAATCCCAGCACTTTGGGAGGCCTAGGTGGGCGGATCGCTTGAGGTCAGGAGTTCGAGACCAGCCTGGCCAGCATGGAGACACCCTGTCTCTACTAAAAACACAAAAACTAGCTGAGCGTGATGGCACGTGCCTGTAATCCCAGCTACTTGGGAGGCTGAGGCATAAGAATCACTTGAACCCAGGAGGCAGATATTGCAGTGAGCTGAGATTGCACAACTGCACTCCAGGCTGGGTGACAGAGAAAGACTCTGTCTCAAAAAAAAAAAAAAAAAAAAAAAAAAGATATTCCTCACTGATGAAAAGGAGTGAACTCCCAGTAGTCAATACCCCAGGAAAAGAAACTAGGGCTGGGCACAGTGACTCACACCTGAAACTCCAGCACTTTGGAAGACTGAGGTGGAAGGATTGCTTGAGCTCAGGAGTTCAAGACCAGCCTGGGGAACAGAGTGAGACCCCATGTCTTTAAAAAAAAAAAAAAGAAAGAAAGAAAATTAAATCCAGGGTGGGCACGGTGGCTCACACCTGTAACCCCAGCACTTTGGGAGGCCGAGGTGGGAGGAGGATCACTTTAGCCCGGGAGTTCCAGACCAGCCTGGGCAACATAGTGAGACCCTATCTCTACTAAAAAAATTCAAAAAATTAGCTGGGTATGGTGGCACATGCCTATAGACCAAGCTACTTGGGGTGCTAAGGTGGGAGGATCGCTTGAGCCCCTGAAGTTGGGACTGGAGTGAGCTGAGATTGCACCACTGCACTCCAGCCTGGGCAACAGAGTGAGACCCTGTCTAAAAAAAAAAAAAAAAAAACCAGAAACAAAGAAGCAAATACTGAAATAAATAAATAAAATTAAAATTAAAAAAAAGAAGCAAATACTGTACAATTCCATGCCTATGAGATTCTAGAAAAGATAAAACTTATACGGGGCAGAGAGCAGATAGTGCTTGCCAGGACCTAGGGAGCAGCTGGTGAGATTTACTGCAAAGGAACAGATGAGGATCTTTTGGGGGTGCTAGAAATGTTCCCTATCTTGATTATGGTGATGGTTCTGGGACTGTATATAATTTCCCAAACTTATCACACCCTAGAAAATGAACGTATTTAAATAAGAGAGTGAACAGGGAGTCAGGTACGCTGGGTGTGGTGGCTCACGCCTGTAATCCCAGTACATTGGGAGGCCGAGGAGGGCGGATCACCTGAGGTCAGGAGTTCAAGACCAGCCTGGATAACATGGTGAAACCCCATCTCTACTAAAAATATAAAAATTAGCTGGATGTGGTCACGGGTGCCTGTAATCCCAGCTACTTGGAGGGCAGAGGTGGGAGAATCACTTGAACCTGGGAGGCAGAGGTTGCAGTGAGCCGAGATTGTGCCACTGCACTCCAGCCTGGGTGACACTGAGACTCCTGTCTCAAAAAAAAAAAAAAAAAAAAAGAAAGAGTTGGGGAAAAAACAGAATGGATTTTATAGGACATAAATTATACCTTAGTAAATCAGAAGGAAAATAAAATAAAATTATTGGGCAGGCAGTGGTGTAAGCCGGTTCTAACTCTTTTAATCCTCAGAATGATACTATTATTATGATCCCTATTTCACAGACGAGGAAACTGAGGCAGAGGGCGGCTGGGTGACCTGCCCAAGGTCTCAAGCTAGGAGGGGATGGACCCGGTCTTGATATTCATCTCATCAGGTTGCCGGCCTCCTTGCTGGTCTCTGTCCCTTCCATTTTCTGTCCATTTTATTCCTGTTCTCGAATTTTTATTTATGCATTTGTAGAGATGGGGTCTTGCTATGTTGCCCAGTCTGGCTTTGAACTCCTGGGCTCTCAATGATCCTCCTGCCTCGGCCTCTCAAAGCGCTGGGATTACAGGGGCAAGCCACTGCGCCTGACCGCCACTCATGTTCTCTTCTCTCTTATTTTCCCCTTCCTAGGTCTCAGCGGTGAGTGATTCTCTCCCCTCGTTCCCTCTCTCCGTCTCTTCCCTCATCCCCATATGTCTCTGTCCCTCCTGGTCTCCAAACACCCTGCCTTCCCCCAGCTGTTTCCTCTGCCCCTGACCAGGACTAATTTAGCAAATGCTCCAATCCTCTTATGGCAACAGCCCGGCCTCAGCAGAATGGCAGGGGAATTAGCGAGGATTAGGTTCAGACGCATGACCCGTGGGGGAGGGGACTTCGTGGAGTTTTAACGAAACGATGCCCCCTCCTCCTCCACTCCTGTCCCCTCTATGGAAAAGCACTCGTGCCTGGGGCACACAATGATGATAAAATCACGGCTAAACCCTTCAAGGTGCGCCTCCTATATGCCAGGCACTGTTGAGCCCCTTCACTCATTGAAACGTCGATGCAGCTCCCTGAGGGAGGGGCCGCGCCCCTCCCTGGATTTAAGGATCAGGAGAGGTTAATTAACTTTCCTGAGGCAAATGGGATCCAATCTCAGCCTTCTTGGTGCTTCTCAGGTTAAAGATGAAAAAATACTGGCGAGAAGTAAACTCAGTGGGCCTGGGGTCACACGGCAAGGGGGCGCAGCTTCTGTTTGGGTAACTTCGGGACGATGGTTTTTTTTTTTTTTTTTTTTTTTTTTTTTTTTTTTTGAGACGGAGTCTTGCTCTGTAATGGCGCAATCTCGGCTCACTGCAACCTCCGCCTCCCGGGTTCAAGCGATTCTCCTGCCTCAGCCTACGGAGTAGCTGGGATTACAGGTGTCTGCCACCACGCCCGGCTAATTTTTGTATTTTTTAGTAGAGACGGGGTTTTGCCATGTTGGCCACGCTGATCTCGAACTCTTGACCTCAGGTGATCCACCCGCCTCGGCCTCCCAAAGTTTTAGCCTCTGTAAAGTGTGGAAGAGAGAAGAGAGAGAGAGAGGAGAAACAGAGAGAGAGAGAGCGAGAGAGAGAATGCATTTCAGAGGAGAAACGGAAAGCAGGGTGGAGGAAGAGATTAGGTGGGAACAGAATAAACGAAAGGGACGCCAGGAGGAGCTGAAGGACGTTATCCACTGGCCACATTCATACCTCACTGTGCAATTTGCAATACAAAGGACACCATGGGAATCCAGCTCCTGACATGCACCTGGGGCGCTGGGAAAGACAATGTGAGGGAGGGATAATTAAGGACAGAGTGAGGGGACGGGTGGGCACGGAGGCCGACACCTGTCATCTCAGCACTTTGGGAGGCCAGGCGGGAGGATCGCTTGAGGCCAGGAGTCTGAAGCTGCAGTGAGTCATGATTGCGCCACTGCCCTCCAGCCTGTGCTTCAGAGACCCTGCATCTAAAGAAATTAAAAAACCCACTATCAACAGAGTAAAGAGGCAAGTCACAGAATAGGAAAAAACCATTTGCAAATCACACATTTTTTAAGGGATTGATAATCAGAATACACTGACTCCTAAAACTCAACAGTTAAAAAAAACAAAAAAACAAAAAACCCTGATTTAAAAATGGGCAAAGGACTTGAATTGACAGTGCTCCGAGAAGATATATAAATGGTGAATAAACACCCAACAGTCTGGCCAGGCAGGGTGGCTCACGCCTGTAATCCCAGCACTCTGGGAGGCTGAGGCGGGCAGATCACTTGAGGCCAGGAGTTTGAGACCAGCTTGGCCAACATGGAGAAAACCCGTCTCTACTAAAAATACAAAAATTAGCCAGGCACGGTGGCAGGCACCTGTAATCCCAGTTACTTGGAGGGCTGAGGTGGGAGAATCGCTTGAACCTGGGAGGCAGAGGTTGCAGTGAGACGAGACTGCACCACTGCACTCCTGCCTGGGTGACAGAGCAAGACTCTGTCCCCCTCCCCACCCCCAACCCCTGCCAAAAACAAACAAACAAACAACAATAACAACAACAAAAACAAAAAAAATAAAGACAGACCATGCCAAGTTTTGGTGAGGATATGCAGTAACTGAAAATGTAAACTGGTAAAATCGATTTGGAAATCTGTTCAGCGTTATGTATAAAATTTGAACAAATGGCTTCTCTGTGACCCCAGAACTCTACTTCTAGTATTGTACTAACAGAAATGCATACATGGCTGGGTGCAGTGGCTCACGCCTGTAATCCCAACACTTTGGGAGGCTGAGGAGAGTGGATTGCTTGAGCCCAGGAGTTTGAGACCAGCCTGAGTGACTTAGGGAGACTCTATCTCAAAAAAGAGAGAGAGAGAGAGAAAGGGAGGGAGGGAAGGAAGGAAGGAAGGAAGGTAGGAAGGAAGGAAGGAAGGAAGGAAGGAAGGAAGGTAGGAAGGAAGGAAGGAAGGTAGGAAGGAAGGAAGGAAGGGACACATCTGTGTAATCACCACCCAGAGTGAGAAACAGAATATTCCCAGCAACACCAAGCTGTATGAGCCGTGATTGCACCACTACACTTGGTTTGTGAATTTTCCTCAACCAGTGTTTTACTTCAATGCCCCTATAGGTGGGCCAGAAAGGAGATACTTCCCAGAGAAAACCTGAGGCCCAGAGCAGTAGATGAAAAAGTGGCTATTTTCTATGAATTTGGGAAGAAGAAACTCCATTCCCAAGACAAAGGGAATGTGGTCTAGAGAGATCAGAGAAAGGAACCAATTTTCTAAAAACAGAATAGACCTTATTTTATTTTATTACTTTTTTTTTTTTTTTTTTTTAGATGAAGTCTCACTCTGTTACCAAGGCTGGAGTGCAGTGGCACGATCAGGACTCACTACAACCTCTGCCTCCTGGGTTCAAGCGATTCTCCTGCCTCAGCCACCCAAGTAGCTGGGACTACAGGTGCACGTCACCACATGTAGCTAATTTTTGTATTTTTAGCACAGATAGGATTTTGCCTTGTTGGCCAGGCTGGTCTCAAACTCCTGACCTCAAGCGATCCGCCCACCTTGGCCTCCCAAAGTGCTGGGATTACAGGCATGAGTCACTGCGCCTGGCCTATTTTACTTACATTTTGCATCGTTAATAACCCTGCACCGTGGGGAATTCACCGTGCATGCCATGAAAATTGTCCCCAGCCCCATGGCGGCCCTTCCATGAGTCTACCATTCTCAGCAGCTTCCTGTGTGTCACCCTTCATGCCTGCTGTGCATATGGGAGCAAAACTGTGCCTATGTCTTGTTTTCCAATTTCTACACTTTCATTTTATTTTTATTTTTATTTTTATTTTTATTTTTTTGAGACAGAGTCTCACTCTGTCACCCAGGCTGGAGGGCAATGGCGTGATCTTGGCTCACTGCAACCTCTGCCTCCCAGGTTCAAGAGATTCTCCTGCCTCAGCCTCCCGAGTAGTTGGGATTACAGGCGTGTGTCACCACCACGCCCGGCTAATTTTTGTATTCTTAGTAGAGACGGGGTTTCACCATGTTGGCCAGGCTGGTCTCGAACTCCTGACCTCAGGTGATCTGCCCGCCTCGGCCTCCCAAAGTGCTGGAATCACAGGCTTGAGCCACTACACCTGGCTCAGTTTCTACACTTTCTTATCTCTTTACTTTGTTCCTCAAGCATGGTTCGAGAAACTTCTGTGCTTTTTATTTTTATTTTTTTAATTTTTTGAGACAGGTTCTTGCTGAGTTGCCCTGGCTGGAGTGCAGTGATGCCATCACAGCTTACTGCAGGCTTGACCTCCCACACTCAAATGGTCCTCCCACCTCAGCCTCCCGAGTAGCTGGGACTATAGGCATGCACCACCACGCCTGGCTAATGTTTGTATTTTTGGTAGAGATGGGGTCTCACTTTGTTACTCAGGCTGGTCTCAAACTCCTGGGCTCAAGTGATCCCCACAGCCCCCTGCCTCGGCCTCCCAAAGTGCTGGGATTACAGGTGTGTGGCACTGAGCCCGGCCTCCCTTTCTTTTCCTTCTTTTCTTTCTCTTCTCTTCTCCTTCCTTCTTTCCTTCCTTCCTTCCTTCCTTCCTTCCTTCCTTCCTTCCTTCCTTCCTTCCTTCCTCCTTCCTTCCTTCCTTCCTTCCTTCCTTCCTTCCTTCCTTCCTTCCTCTCTCTCTCCCTCTCTTTCTTTCTTTCTTTTTTTTTTAAATAGAGTCTCATTCTGTCACTCAGGCTGGAATGCAATGGCACGATCTCAGCTCACTGCAACCTCCGCCTCCCACATTCAAGTGATTCTCCTGCCTCAGCCTCCCAAGTAGCTGGGATTACAGGCACCTGCTACCTACGCCAGACTAATTTTTGTATTTTTAGTAGAGACGTGGTTTCACCATGTTGGCCAGGCTGGTCTCAAACTCCTGACCTTGTGATCTGCCCGCCTCGGCCTCCCAAAGTGTTGGGATTACAGGCGTGAGCCACCGTGCCTGGCCTCTATTTCTTGTATCTGTCTTTCTATTTATTTTTCTTCTCCCCGCTGCACCCCCCCGCGATGCCCGGCTTCCCAAGCTTATGATGGCTTCCTGCTTCTGCACTTCTCTCTTATTTTCTGTTTTCTGGGAATAACATTTGAGCTCCTCCAAGGTCTGATGCCATGCGGCCCTGGCTCAAGTCTCCGTCCTTTCTGTCCTGGCTTGCCGGCCTCTTCCTGTCTCTAAACAAGGCAAGCGCTGAGACAGAGGCCAGGTGTGGGGCTGAGGTGGATAGAGAGGCTTGCCGCTGAGCTGACCATAGCCATTCTCAAAGTGTGGTTCCTGCTGCATCTCAGTGGCGTCAGCATCACCTGCTAATCAGAAACTGAAACTCTAGGGGCGAGACCCAGGGATCTGGGTTTATTTTTTTTTTTTTTTTTTTTTTTGAGACGGAGTCTTGCTCTGTCACCCAGGCTGGAGTGCAGTGGCGCAATCTCGGCTCACTGCAAGCTCTGCCTCCCGGGTTCACGCCATTCTCCTGCCTCAGCCTCTCCGAGTAGCTGGGACTACGGGCGCCCGCCACCACGCCCGGCTAATTTTTTTTGTATTTTTAGTAGAGACGGGGTTTCACCGTGGTCTCGATCTCCTGACCTCGTGATCCGCCCGCCTCGGCCTCCCAAAGTGCTGGGATTACAAGCGTGAGCCACCGCGCCCGGCCGGATCTGGGTTTTAAGGAGCTCTTCAGAGGATTCTGATGCCAACTAGACCTTGAAAATTGCTGGCTTATGGCTGGGCACGGTGGCTCATTCCTGTAACCCCAGCACTTTGGGAGGCCGAGGTGGGCGGATCACCTGAGGTCAGGAGTTTGAGACCAGCCTGGCCAACATGGAGAAACCCTGTCTCTACTAAAAATACAAAAATTTGCCAGGCATGGTGGTGGGCGCCTGTAATCCCAGGTACTCGGGAGGCTGAGGCAGGAGAATGGCTTGAACTCAGGAGGCAGAGGTTGCAGTGAGCTGAGATTGCACCACTGCACTCCAGCCTGGGCAACAGAGGGAGACTGTCTCAAAAAACCAAAAAACAGAAAACAAAAAAATAAAAAAGAAAATTGCTGGCTTAAACTTGGTGCACTGGTGGGGGCTGGGGAGGAGGCTTATTTTCAAGGTAATAATGTTTGATCAGTATCTCTTGCAGGGAGGAGGTGAGGTGAGGCAGGGCCACTAGTGACATTGCCCTGGGGACAAACTTGCAGGGACTGGGGAGGATTCTCCAAACCAGGGGAGCCAGGGGAGGGATTAGGGAGGGTTCTCTGTGCCAGGTCCCCTCCTGAGCAGATGTCATGATAAGAGATGCCTGAATCCACCCAGGCCCATTGTATAGGTGGGGAAACTGATCCTGGAGGGAGGAAGGCTTTTGCCCAAGGTCAGACAGCTGATAATGTTGAGGACCTCCAGGGCTTCCCAGCTGCTCTGAGACACTGTGCCCGGAATTCTCAGTACAAGAGAGTTGGTGAAATATCAGAAAGAGAAAAGCAGCCCCCAATGGCCAGGGGCTGGCCTTGCACTCACAGCCAGGCCTCCATGCTCTCTCTTTGGATAGAAGGGATTTCAGGCCCGGTGTGGTGGCTCATGCCTATAATCCCAGTACGTTGGGAGGCTGAGGCAGGCGGATCACCTGAGGTCGGGAGTTCGAGACCAGCCTGGCCAACATGGCGAATCCCCATCTCTACTAAAAATACAAAAATTAGCTGGGTGTGGTGGCGGGCGCGTGTAATCCCAGCTGCTCGGGAGGCTAAGGCAGGAGAATCGCTTGAACCCAGGAGACAGCGGTTGCAGTGAGCCAAGATGGCACCATTGGATTCCAGCCTGGGTGACAAGAGCGAAACTCTGTCTCAATAAATAAATAAATAAATAAATACGTAAACAAATAAACATTATTAAAAAAAGAAAGGATTTCATAAAACACAATGCATGGCGCAAGAACTGGATTTAAACAAAGAAACAAGCACAAACGGACAAGGTTATTCTTTGTGTTGTCCTGAGCTCTCCGTAATCATGTCTGAATCCAGAGAGAAATACGTTGTTCAAACCACGAAAGAGATCCATGTCCTCCTTTTCTGTTGAATACAAGTGATACTGTTTCCAGACAAAAACCTAGTTCTGGGCACTCCTCACCCTCCTCACCTTCAAGGTAAGAGAATCAGAGTGACCCTCTTTTCCCGACGGCATCAAACCCAGAGCAAAACCACTTTTCTTGTTTGTTGAAACTGCAGTAAAATAGGCATAACATACAACTTACCATCATAACCTTTAATTTATTTATTTACTTTTCTGTTTTTAGAGACAGGCTCTCGCTCTGTCACCCAGGCTGGAGTGCGGTGGTGCTATCTTGGCTCACTGCAACCTCTACCTCCCGGGCTCAAGTGATCCTCAGCGTCCTGAGTAGCTGGGATTACAGGTGCCCGCCACCACGCCTGGCTAATTTTTGTATTTTTAGTAGAGATAGTTTTTTCATCATATTGCCAGGGCACCCGGCCCCAAGCTGAAACTTTGTACCTACAAAATATTGAACTCCTCATTCTCTTCATCCTCAACCCTTGGGAACCTCTAACTTATTTTCTGTCTCTATGAATTTGTCTATGTTAGCGATTTCTTGGGAGTGGAATCATACAATATTTGTCCTGGCTTATTTCATTTAGCATAAATACTTCCTAGGTTCATGGAGGTCGTAGCCTCTGCCAGAACTTCCTTCTTAAGGCTGAAAAATATTCCATTGCATGGATAGGCCACATTTTGTTCATTCATTTGATAGACATTTGGGTTGTTTCAGCCTTTTGGCTATTGTAAAAGATGCTGCTATGAACATTAGTGCACAAATATTTCTTCGCTTCCCTGATTTAAATTCTTTTTCTTTTTTTTCCTGTTTTTAAACTTTTTTTTTGGTTTGCATTCTTTTAGGTATAAAAGTCCCTCTGTTCTGAACCCTTTCCAAAATTATCAAACAAGCTCAAATCCTGTAACATTTGCCATTAAAAGCAAGGGCAGCCGGGAGCGGTGGCTCACGCCTGTAATCCCAGTACTTTGGGAGGCCGAGGTGGGCAGATCACTTGAGGTCAGGAGTTTGAAAACAGCCTGGCCAATATGGGTTCAA
This sequence comes from Hylobates moloch, assembly GCF_009828535.3. Taxonomy (NCBI): domain Eukaryota; kingdom Metazoa; phylum Chordata; class Mammalia; order Primates; family Hylobatidae; genus Hylobates; species Hylobates moloch. The sequence continues at coordinate 37,545,234 of NW_026652287.1, read as the reverse complement.
GCAATTCTCCTACCTCTGCCTCCCAAGTAGCTGGGGTTACAGGCACCCGCCACCGTGCCCAGCTAATTTTTTGTATTTTTTTGCAGAGATGGGGTTTCACTATGTTGGCCAGGCTGGTCTCAAACTCCTGACCTCGTGATCCGCCCACCTCAGCCTCCCAAAACCCCATCTCTACCAAAAATACAAAAATTAGCTGGGCGTGGTGGTGGGCGCCTGTAATCCCAGCTACTCGGGAGGCTAAGGCAGGAGAATCGCTTGAATCCGGGAGGCAGAGGCTGCGATGAGCCGAGATCGCACCAGCGACACAGCCAGACACTGTCTCAAAAAAAAAAGCAAGGGCAAAAGCCACAGTTCCTTTCACATCAATCTAAAACATCCTTTCAAACACCCTCTTACAGAGAGGCCCCAAAGGTTCCCTTTGTGTTCCTCCTTCTTGCAACAAGACAATAAATCCAACTTTGCTTGACTACTGGTGTCCCTCTGATGGTCTTTAGCTGATCAACATTGACAGGTTTCACCAAGTCAGTGTTAAAAACCAACCAGCTGGGCGTGGTGGTTCACACTTACAATCCCAGCAATTTGGGAGGGTGAGGCAGGAGGATCGCCTGAGCCCAGGAGTTGGAGATCAGGCTGGGCAACAGAGCAAAACCCTGTCTCTACAAAAAATAAAAGAAATTAGCTGGGCATGGTGGTGGGTGCCTGTAGTCCCAGCAACTTGGGAGGCTAAGGTGAGAGGATCACTTGAGCCCATGAGGTCAAGGCTGCAGTGACCTGTGATCGTGCCACTGTACTCCAGTCTGGGCAACACAGCAGGACCCTGTCTCAAAACCAAAAATACAAAAAAACAAAAACAAAAACAAGCAACAACCTATGCTCCAAAACCATTTCTGGGGAAATAATCAGATTTCCTACCCCTTCACCTACTAAGCCCAGCTAGAGTCTCTGGTCTTAATCTTTGCCAATCGAATACACAAAGTTTTTTTTTTTTTTTTCACAGAGTTTAGAATTGTTGCCTGGGCTGGAGTGCAATGCCGTGATCTCCACTCACTGCAAGCTCCGCCTCCTGGGTTCAAGCAATTCTCCTACCTCTGCCTCCCAAGTAGCTGGGGTTACAGGCACCCGCCACCATGCCCAGCTAATTTTTTGTATTTTTTTGTAGAGATGGGGTTTCACTATGTTGGCCAGGCTGGTCTCAAACTCCTGACCTCGTGATCCGCCCACCTCAGCCTCCCAAAGTGCTGGGATTACAAGCATGAGCCACCACGCCTGGCCTTGAATATGTAAAGTTTTACATTTAATTTATTTTAGAAATTATAGAGAGGGGGACCGTCTACTCACATCTTATAGACCAAGAAAACTGTGAGATCATTCCTGTTGACAGCAGGGCCATCATCTGCCTTGGTGAATAATGTGTTCCCAGCCACCTAAAAGTGGAACAAAATGTGCAATTATGGTAAAATGTTTCCAGAAAGGAAGCAGAATATAGATACAGTGATGGAAAGATGCCACAATGAGATACTAAGCAACCTTTGAAGAGAGTGCAGCGAACTTGTAAACACACCATCTATTTGTTTTACAATGTATTTATTTATTTATTTCCAAGACAGGGTCTCTACCCTGTCGCCCAGGCTGGAGTGCAGTGGTTTGATCATGGCTCACTGCAGCCTCGAATTCCTGGGCTCAAGTGATCCACCCCCCTCAGCTGCCCAAGTAGCTGGGACTACAGGTGCATACCACCACGCCTGGCTAGTTTTTTTTTTTTTTTTTAAATATATTTTGTGGAGATAAGGTCTCGCTATGTTGCCCAGGCTGGTCTCGAACTCCTGGCCTCAAGTGACCTTCCCCCCTTGACTCCCAAAACCCTGGGATTACATGCATGAGCCACCATGCCCAGCCACTATTTATTTTGTTTCAATTTATATTTATTTATTTTGAGACAGAGTTTCACCATTGTTGCCCAGGCTGGGGTGCAATGGCACAATCTTGGCTCATCACAACCTCCACCTCCTGGGTTCAAGCAATTCTCCTGCCTCAGCCTCCCGAGTAGCTGGGATTACAGGCATGTGCCACCATGCCCAGCTAATTTTGTATATTTAGTAGAGACGGGGTTTATCTATGTTGGTCAGGCTGGTCTCAAACTCCCGACCTCAGGTGATCCACCAGCCTCGGCCTTCCAAAGTGCTGGGATTACAAGCGTGAGCCACTGCGCCTGGCAGAACTTTCTTATATTTAAATGTCTATCTTCACAAAATAGTACCAGTGAGCTTGTTCTTCTGTTTATGCCTTTATTGGCCAAATAAATAGCCACAGTGCAAAATCTCTGTGGTCACCACTGTGTTCCCAGCATGTCCTGTAGATGCAGCCGGACAACGTGTGCGATGAGGAATCATTGCTGGGGATGCTGCTTTCCACAACAGAACTCTAAGTAGCAGGTGAAAACAATGAGTGAGGCCCGTGGTAACAATGTCTACGTTTTGTTGAATTTTGAAATTGATTGCATGAGTCATTTATTTTTCTTTTTTTGGGGGGGGGCGGTGCAGAGTCTCCCTCTGTTACCCAGGCTGCACTGCAACCTCTGCCTTTCATGTTCAAGTGATTCTCTTGTCTCAACCTCCCAAGTAGCTGGGATTACAGGTGCCTGCCACGAGGCCCAGCTACTCTTTTCGTAGTTTTAGTAGAGATGGGGTTCTGCCATGTTACCCAGGCTGGTCTCGAACTCCTGACCTCAGGCGATCTGCACGCCTCGGCCTCCCAAAGTGCTAGGATTACAGGCGTGAGGCACCGTGCCCGGCCTTGCATGAGTCATTTTTAGCTCCCTGGATCATAAGCCTTGTCAATTTCCTTGACCCCTGAACCATGTGGGTCCTGCTATGAGGAGATGAGGGCGGCCAGGGGTCTGACACAGCAGATGCATCTCTGAGGGACCTGACTTGTGTGAACCAAGGTCATGGGTCCCCTGCATACATCAGCAGCGGTCCATGGAAACGTCCATCAGACCATTGTCCCCTCCTGGTTGGGGGAGCAGGTAACTTCAAGAATGAATAGTAGGGGCCAGAGTGGCCTCAAAGGACCAAAGAGGAGGCTGTGGGGTCATCCAGGAGGGAGGGATGGTGGCTGGACAAGGCGGGCAGCCCGGGAGCCGGGAGGAGTGGGTAGACTCACTGGCATTGGTCACGCGGGGCCCCAGCCCTGGGAAGGAACAAGAGTGACTCCTGGGGGCTGGCTGGCAGTGCCTCTCGAGATGGGGACCCCAACCACAGGTCACGATGTTGACTCCCCCAACCAAACCCACGTGGAATGCCACCTCGCCTGGGCTAGGGCCCATGAGGGTGAAACCAAGGCTGTGTTGCCCACGGAGGTTCCCCAGCTCCTGGCACAGCTCGGCAGGCAGTACCTGATCAGTGATGACGGATTAATCCATCATTCAACTCCTCCAGGGGGCGGGACTGCAGGGCAGGGTGGGAAAGGGAGGGTCCCGGCAGGGTGGGCCAGGGTGGGCACAGCAGAGGAGTGATTTAAGAGCCAAGCCCTTGTCAGTACACACTTGTGCTTGAGAACAGATCAGGACTCAGGATGCAAGACCCTGGTCATCTCCAAGGTGAGCGGGGACAGGGGTGTGAGGGGTCTGGGTTGATCCCGTGGCTGAGGCTGCAGAGTGCAGATCTGGGCAGCCAGAGAAGGGCTGGGCCTGTGCGGGCGGCTTCCTGTCCTGCAGAGTGGGGAGAACTTAGTGGTGTCTGGGAAATGAAAATTCATGCAGCTGGGCGCAGCCTCTCACTCCTGTGATCCCAGCTCTTTGGGAGGCCAAGGTGGGAGGATCACTTGAGCCCAGGACTCTGAAACCAGCCGGGCCAACGTAGTGGGGACCCGTCTTTATCAAAAATCCAAAGATTACCCAGGGATGGTGGGGGACACCTGTGGTCCCAGCTACTCGGGAGACTAAGGCGGGGGTTGCTTGAGCCCAGGAAGTGGAGGCTGCCTTGAGCCGTGATCACATCACTGCACTCCAGCCTGGGTGACAGAGCGAGATCCCCTCCAAGAAAGAAAAGAAGGAAAGAAATGAAACCATGCAATAGAGTGGAGCAGAGGACTGGGCAGGTGGCGGCGCCCCTGCAAGTGTCAGGGTCCCTATAACCCTTGGATGGGAGGGGATGGGGCAGCTGGGGAGGGCTGAGCAGGCCTGAGGCAGCCCCATCTGCTCCGAGGTGAGGCGCCTATGCTGCCTGCCTTCCCTTCTGTGGGGTCCCTAACAATGCAGGAGCTGTTATGCGCCCATTTCCTAAATGTGGACCCTGAGGCCCAGAGGGGTGCAAGGTCCGGTCTGGATACCAGGCTGCTATCCGCGGTGCCGCCCCAGCCCACACTGCCTGGGCTCCTGGCCTGGCGCAGGAGACGGGGTCCCTAGGGGGGCCGGGAGCTGCCTGGGAGCTTCTCTGACCTGTTTCCCTCTCGCCCCCAGGCCCTCCCCTGGCCCCGGACCCTCCAAGGAGACAGCGGCAGGAGCGCACGGTCTACACTGAAAGCCAGCAGAAAGTGCTAGAAGGTTGCTTTCAGGAGGACCAGTACCCGAACTACGACAAGCGACTGAATCTGGCGGAGACACTCGGCCTCAAGGAGCAACAACTGCAGGTCTGACCCCCACCCCCACCCCCCCCCCCCCAGTCACCCCAAGGAGCCTCCCCACCGCTGTCACTCACCGGGGCCTGGCCCGCCCGGCCACCTCCCTCTTTGCCACGCAAGGGGTCCCGCCAGTGTAGACCCGGGCTGCATCCTGAGTCCTGTTCCAACTCTATGCTAACCCAAACCCGCCCACACGATCGGCCCAGGCTGTCCCCCACGGGGTCTCCCGGTGTCCGGACCTCAGGCCCCCCTGAGAACCCGCGGTCCCTCCCCTCGAACCCTCCCTGGCCCCCGGGCTCCAGGGCGGCAGACCCCGTTCCTCCCCTCCCACCCCACCCTCCTCCCCCTCCTTTCCCCTCCCTCTCCCCTCCCTTCTCCAGGCCTGGGAGCCGGGGGCCCTCATATGGTGGGTGCAGGTGGGGGTGAACACAGGGAGAGTTTTGAGGCCGGCGCCGCCCCCAAGCGGCTCACCGGGCCGTGCGAGCCCCTCCTTCACACCTTCTCCCTGTCCCCTCTGCCCCCCAGGTGTGGTTCAAGAATCGCCGCGCCAAACTAGCTCGGGTGCGGCGGCTCCAGCAGCAGCCCCAGCGCGTCCCTGGGCGGAGAGGCCGAGGAGCCCGCGCTGCGCCGCTAGTCCCTGCAGCCTTCGCCCCCGTCCCTGGGAGTCCTGAGTTCCCGCAGGGCAGGGGTTCCTGGATCTCCCCTCAGCCGGGACCCTGGGGAGTCCTCCCAGCAGCAGAACCCAAGATCTACAGCCTCCACCGGACCTGGGGTGGCCCTGAGTGTGGAACACAGGAGGGCCTCAAGGCTGCCCGGGGTCCAGGCCCTGGCCCAATCCCAGCCCCTATCCCAGGCCCAGCCCAGATCCCAGGCCCAGCCCAGATCCCAGGCCCAATCCCAGGCCCAGCCCCGAATTTAGGCCCAATGTCAGGACCACTCTCAGGCTGGATCCCAGGTCCAATCCCAGCCCCCCCCATCTCAGGCCCAGGCCCAATCCCAGACCCAGTCCTAGGCCGAGCCCTGATGCCAGGCCCAGGATCACTCCCAACCCTAGCCCCAGGCGCCTTGTGGCCTCAGAGCCAATATGCCTCCAACTTGTCGCCAGACACCCAGTTATTCCCTGACTTCACGGAGCTGCTCCCGCTCCTAGACCCGTTCGAGGAATCCTCACTCTCCATCACGACATCTCAGTACAAAGAGGAGGATGGCTCCGTGGACGAAAATCACTCAAGCCCCAGGTCATTACTGGATTTATAGGGGGCCTGTGCCTGCAAAGTTCTTCAGATCCCAGTGGGCCTGGAGTGGCTGATCGACACTGCTGGTGACTTTCTGCAGTGAATGCACCACCCTTTACTCACCCTGCTGCAGGTGGACATTTGCTGTCTTCACTGTGCAGCCATCACAGGTGACTCTGCTGTGAAACTGCCTGCCTCTCATTTGAATTGAGCCTGAGCATTTCTCTGCTGAGACTGGAGTCGCTGCTCACTGGGATATTTGGCATTAGTGGATGCAGCTTGAGAGCTTTGTAAAGGGCTTTTCCCAGCTCTCCTTCTGGTCAACGTCCTCCCCAACACTGAGGATTGTGAGACTTTTTAATGTTTGTCGATCCAATGACTTGTGGTTTTGTTGTGGTTGTAATATCCATTTCCCTGATGATTGAGAGATTGAGAAATTCTCATATGGGCATTAGGCATTTTCAAATAGTGACTATTTTTAGTTTTTTTTTTGAATTTTTTCTTATTTTTATTTAATAGTGACTATTCATGGTCTTTTTGGCCCATTTTTTGTAGTTGATTTCTTTACAAATGTTTATAATTTTTTTTTTTGAGTCAGAGCCCTTGCTCTGCCACCCAGGCTATAGTGCAGTGGCATGATCTTGGCTCACTGCAACCTCTGCTTCCAGGGTTCAAGTGATTCTCTAGAGTCTCAGCCTCCTGAGTAGCTGGGACTACAGGTGCCCGCCACTGTGCCTGGCTAATTGTTGTATTTTTAGTAGAGATGGGGTTTCACCATGTTGGCCAGGCTGGTCTTGAACTCCTGATCTCAGCCTCCCAAAGTGCTGGGATTACAGGTGTGAGCCACTGTACCCAGCCACGATGTTTTAAAATAAAACTCCATTGGGAGCTAATATTCTGCGAGGATCTCCTATTCTGTGGCTTGTCTTCTTGCTTTTGTTAAGTAGATCACTGTGCATAGCATTCAAAACATTCATCAGCAGACTGATACTTTAGTAGAAGAAAAAACCCAATTTAAAAATTAGACTTGATGGACAAAAACTGTTATGAAAATTTATTTTTTTTTTTTTGAGACGGGGTCTCACTCTGTCATCCATGCTGGAGTGCAGTGGTGCCATCTTGGCTCACTGCAACCTCCGCCTCCCAGGTTCAAGTGATTCTCCTACTTCAGCCTCCTGACTTGCTGGAACTACAGGTGTGGGCCACCACACCCGGCTAATTTTTGTATTTTTTTGTAGAGATAAGGTTTCTCCATGTTGCCCAGACTTGAGCTTTCAAGTTTCTTCAAGAAAATTGTTGGAATTTTAATTGGAATGACATGAAATTTATAAATGTTTTTGGGAGAAATTGAAATGTTTATAAAGTCTAGTTGACTTAGTACTTATTTATATTCATTCAATCGGTGTTTTACAAAGGTTCTTCATGAAATGTTGTTATTGTTATTATTATTTTTCTGACAGAGTCTCGCTCTGTTGCCCAGGCCCGAGTGCAGTGGTGCAATCTTGGCTCACTGCAACCTCTACCTCCCGGGTTCAAGTGATTATCTTGCTCCGACCTCCTGAGTAGCTGGGATTACTGGGATTACAGTCACACACCACCACACCCGGCTAATTTTTGTATTTTTAGTAGAGATGGGGTTTCACCATGTTGGCCAGGCTGGTCTTGAACTCCTGACCTCAGGTGATCCACCCCCGTCGGCCTCCCAAAGTGCTGAGATTACAGGCGCGAGCCACCGCGCCTGGCTGAAATGTTATTATTTAATCACAGAGCTCTTGCATGCATCTTTCTGTAGATTTATTTCTTGTACTTCATTTTTATTATTGTCTGGTATTTTACATGGTATTTTAAATTTCTTATTTTTAAAAAATATGTTTGTCTTGTACATAGGATTCAGTTGAGCTGTTTATTTTGTTTCCAGGAACCTAGTTCAATTCTTTTGAATTCTCATAACTTATCTGCACATTGTAAATTTAAAAATGAATAAAAGTTCATGGTTAATTTGTGGACATTGATTCCTGCTAAGCCGACGAGTGCCCCCTCCTCAGCACTCCACACCCCTCTCCGCGTCTCGCTTCCTCTGCCGCCCCCTAGTGGCCGTCCTGGCCCTGGGTCTCCCCACAGCGGGTTCTCTGACCCTGCCTGTCCTGGTCCCGTTTAGCAAATGCTCTAATCCTCTTAGGCCAGGCCAGCCTCAGCAAAGCAGAAAGAGAATTAGATCAGATGTTGGGGGAAGGGAGGACGGCTGTGCGTGTGTGCGGGGGACAGACTTCCAGGATGTAATGAAAGCTCCTCCTTATCTAGCCGACCCTGGTAGTAAAATACACACAAAAACACTGAAACTTCACACCAGTCAGACTCTAACAGTGTGGGAAGAGTAGGGAGGAATCTAATCCATCTGTTGTAGGTGAGGGAGCTGCTGTGGACATTCTGGGGGCATGGGGGAGGGGTGGTCCAGTCTGACTGTAGATTCAGAATCACATCCTGGGCCTGGGGGAGGGACAGTGGTGCTCCAGGGCCCTGCAGGCATATCAGTGAATGGAAAATGGATTAGTTTATTAATGAAGATGGAATTTGCATGTGCCCTGATTAGCTGGATAGAAAGTGAATGGATTAAGTAGAATAGAATTCCTCTCTTTTCCATCTCCTCAATTCTTCTTTTTTTTGGATACAGGATTTCGCTCTGTCACCCAGGCTGGAGTGCAGTGGTGCAATCTCGGCTCACTGCAACCTCCACCTCCCTGGTTCAAGCGATTCTGCTGCCCCAGACTCCCGAGGAGCTGGGATTACAGGTGACCCTCACCACGCCCGGCTAATTTTTATATTTTTAGTAGAGACGGGGTTTCACTATTTGCCAGGCTGATCTGAAACTCCTGACCTCAGGTGATCCACCTGCCTCGGCCTCCCAAAGTGCTGGGATTACAGGCATGAGTCACCAGGCGGGGCTACGGATTAGTTTGTTAATAAATGAAGATGGAGTTTGCATGTGCCCTGATTAGCTGAATAGAAAGTGAATGGATTAACTAGAACAGAATTCTTCTCTCTTTAATCTCCTCAATTCTTCTTGTTTTTGGAGACAGGGTCTCGCTCTGTTGCCCATGCTGGACTGCAGTGATGCAATCTCGGGCTCACTGCAACCTCCACCTCCCAGGTTCAGGCGATTTTCCTGCCTCACCCTCCCTAGTAGCTGCGATTATAGGCGCTAGCCACCACACCCAGCTAATTTTTGTATTTTTAGTAGAGATGGGGTTTTACCATGTTGGCCAGGCTGGTCTTGAACTCCTGACCTCAGATGATCCACCCACCTCAGCCTCCCAAGGTGTTGAGATTACAAGCATGAGCTGCTTCTCCTGGCCTCAATTCTTTTTTTTTTTTTTGGAGACAGGGTTTTGCTCTGTCACCCAGGCTGGAGTGCAGTGGTGCGATCTCGGTTCACTGCAACCTCTGCCTCCCAGGTTCAAGCAATTCTCCCACCTCAGCCTCCTGAGTAGCTGGGACTACAGGTGCATGCCACTGCGCCTGGCTATTTTTTTTTTTTTTTTTGTAAAGACAGGGTTTCTCTATGTTGCTGAAGCTAGTCTCGAACTCCTGAGCTCAGGCAATCCTCCAGCCCATGTCTCCCAAAGTGCTGGGACCACAGGCAGGAGCCACCGCCCCCGGCTGTATCTTCTCCATTCAATTTCCCTCCTTTTTCACCCAAGCAAGCAGCCCCCTTCACTCCCTTTGGAAACTGAAAATTCTGAGGGAATTTTACCATCTCCTGGGAAGCTCTCCTGCCACTCCTCATCATCCCAGGCTGTATTCTGGGCATCCCCAAGGGAAGCATCTGGACTTCTCACTGGGCCAAGGAAGAGGGGACGAGGTGACTTTCAGAAGGCAGGTCTTGGAAATTCCCCATGTCTGTCTTGGCAAGAGCAAGAATTTCTCTTGTTTTCCTGCCTGTAGCCAAAAAGCATAACAAGAAAGGATTCAGGGTACGTATGAGAACAGTTCATTGTACCTTCGGCAAATGGGTCAAGTTCAAGCTTAATACTGCCCTGCGTGCTCCGGGATGGAGATGGGGGCAGTGCAGGTAGAAATGTCATTGTCTTGTAAGGATCGGAGAGAGGGGGAAAAGGGCCAGTTTTTTGTTTTTTTTTTTTTTTTTTTTTTTTTTTTTTTGAGAGGGAGTCTCACTCTGTCTCCCAGGCTGGAGTGCAGTGGAGCGATCTTGGCTCACTGCAACCTCTGCCTCCCGGGTTCAAGCGATTCCCCTGCCTCAGCCTCCTAAGTAGCTGGGACTACAGGCGCCTGCCACCACCAAACCCAGCTAATTTTTTTATTTTTATTTTTATTTTTTGAGGTGGAGTCTCGCTCTGTCACCCAGGCTGGAGTGAAGTGGCGTGATCTCGGCTCACTGCAACCTCCACCTCCTGGGTTCACGCTATTCTCCTGCCTCAGCCTCCTGAGTAGCTGGGACTACAGGCGCCCGCCACCATGCCCGCTATTTTTTTGTATTTTTAGTAGAGATGGGGTTTCACCGTGTTAGCCAGGATGGTCACAATCTCCTGACCTCATGGTCCACCTGCTTGGCCTCCCAAAGTGTTGGGATTGCAGGCATAAGCCACCGCGCCTGGCATTTTTGTATATTTTGTAGAGACGGGGTTTCACCATGTTTTCCAGGCTGGTTTTGAACTCCTGACCTCATGTGATCCTCCTGCCTCAGCCTCTCAAAGTGCTGGGATTATAAAGTGTGTGAGCCACCGCGCCGGGCCAAAACCTCTTGCTTTAACACCCCGCTTCATCCTAGGTCTCTGGATCTAGTTTCTGATTTTCTTTTTTCTTTTTCTTTTTCTTTTCTTTTCTTTTTTTTTTTTTTTTTGAGATGGAGTTTTGCTCTTTTTGCCCAGGCTGGAGTGCAATGGCATGGTCTAGGCTCACTGCAAACTCCACCTCCTGAGTTCAAGCGATTCTCCTGCCTCAGCCTCACGAGTAGTTTGGATTACAGGCGCCCGCCACCACGCCCAGCTATTTTTTTTTTTTGTAATTTTAGTAGAGCAGGGTTTCACCATGTTGGCCAGACTGGTCTCGAACTCTTGACCTCAGGTGATTCACCCGCCTCGGCCTCCCAAAGTACTGGGATTACAGGCGTGAGCCACCGCACCCGGCCTGATTTTCTTTCCTTTTTCTTTTTTTTTTTTTTTGAGACAGGGTCTCACTCTGTCACCTAGGCTGGTGTACACACCTAGTGGTGTGATCATAGCTCACTGCAACCCTGAACTCTTGGGCTCAAGCAGTCTTCCCATCCCAACCTCCCTAGTGGTTGTGCCTACAGGCATGTGCCACCAAGCCAGGCTAATTTTTAATTTTTTTCCTGTAGAGATGGGGTCTTGCTATGTTGCCTGGGCTGGTCTCGAACTCCTGGGCTCAAGCGATCCTCCCATCCAGCTTCCTAAAGCATTGGGATTATAGGTTTGAGCCACGGCGCCTGGCCTGCCCCATCTCTTAAAAAAAAAATAGTGAGGTTGGTGAGGTGGGGCACCAGTATGTTTTAAAGCTCTGAGGCAATTCCAATGTGCAAAGCTTGAGTACTGCTGTTTTCGCTCAAATCCCTGCCATGGAGTAGACAAACTTCCGGGAGTTGATGCCTAACTGTCATTATTAAGAAGACACCAAAGCCAGCTATGGTGGCTCACGCCTGTCATCCCAGCACTTTGGGAGGCCGAGGTGGGCGGATCACCTAAGTTCAGGAGTTTGAGACCAGCCTGGCCAACATGATGAAACCCCCTCTCTACTAAAAATACAAAAATTAGCTGGGCATGGTGGCAGGTGCCTGTAATCCCAGTTACTCGGGAGGCTGAGGCAGGAGAATCACTTGAACCCAGGAGGTGGAGGCTGCAGTGGCCAGGATTGCGCCACTGCACTCCAGCCTGGGTGACAGAGCGAGACTCTGTCTCAAAAAACAAAACAAAACAAAAACTTTATTTTAGTAAAAGAAAACTCAAAATCGCCTTATCCGATTGTCCCTTTCACAGTAATCCACCTAGATAAAATCAAATGCCATAAAGAGAAAGATGTGAATGGTTGTTATTTTATTTATTTATTTTTGAGATGGAGTTTCGCTCTTGTTGTCCAGGCTGGAGTGCAGTGGCTTGATCTTGGCTCACCGCAACCTCCGCCTCCTGGTTCAAGTGATTCTCCTGCCTCAGCCTCTCAAGTAGCTGAGATTACAGGCATGAGCCACCATGCCCAGCTAATTTTTGTATTTTCAGTAGAGACAGGGTTTCTCCATGTTGGTCAGGCTGGTCTCCAACTCCCGATCTCAGGTTATCTGCCCGCCTCGGCTCCCAAAGTGCTGGGATTACAGGCATGAGCCACTGCACCCAGCCTGTGAATGGTCATTATTTTTATACCAAATAATTATAGTAGCCACCAGTAAATTCGTTAGTTAAAAAGTGTTTTCGGCTGGGCGTGGTGGCTCACGCCTGTAATCCCAGCACTTTGGGAAGCTGAGGTGGGTGGATCACGAGGTCAGGAGATCGAGACCATCCTGGCTAACACGGTGAAACCCCATCTCTATTAAAAATACAAAAAATTAGCCGGGCATGGTGGCGGGCGCCTGTAGTCCCAGCTACTTGGGAGGCTGAGGGAGGAGAATCACTTGAACCAGGGAGGTGGAGGTTGCAGTGAGCTGAGATTGTGCCACTTCACTCCAGCCTGGGTGACAGAGATTCTGTCTTAAAAAAAAAAAAAAGAAGAGTTTTCAAGGCCAGGTAGGGAGGTGGCTCACGCTTTCTAATCTCAGGAAGCCGAGGTGGAAGGATGGACTCAACCCAGAAGTTCGAGACTGGCCTGAGCAACACAGTAAGACCGCGTCTCTGCAAAAACTTAAAAAATTGGCGAGGTGTGGTGGCATTACCTGTGGTGCCAGCTACTTGGAAGGCTGAGGCTGGAGGATCACTTGAGCCTGGGAGGTGGAAGCTGCAGTGAGCTGTGGTGGTATCACTGCACTCCAGCCTGGATGACACAGCAAGACCCTGTCTCAGAAAAGTTTTTTTTTCCAAACTCTCATTGTAACAGACTGTTTCTGCCGGGTGCAGTGGCTCACGCCTGTAATCACAACACTTTCAGAGGCCGAGGTGGGTGGATCACTTGAGGTCAGGGATTTGAGACCAGCCTGGCCAACATGGTGAAAACCCGTTTCTACTGAAAATACAAAAATTAGCCTGGCATGGTGGCTGGCGCCTGTAGTCCCAGCTACTTGGGAGGCTGAGGCAGGAGAATCGCTTGAATCCGGGAGGCGGAGGTTGCAATGAGCTGAGATCGTGCCACTGCACTCCAGCTTGGACGACAGAGCAAGACTCCATCTCAAGAAAATCCCCCCAAAACAACAAAAAACCCCAGACTGCTTCCCTGAAATTCTTCTAAAGAAAATGCCTGACAGGAAATAACTTAAGGATATTGTGGGTCTTTATTGTTGTTACTTCGAGATGCAGTTGTATCCCTAGAGACACAGTGGGGTCAGATCAGGGATGGGGTTCGTTCAGGGGCACCCCCAGAACTGGGAGAGTCCTTGGCTTCCACATACCTGTTGTGATGCTCCGTGGCCACCAGGGGGCAACAATACATCACTGTTCCAGCCCAGGGAGCAGCCAGCCAGAGCTTGGTCCTGGGGTGTCCCAGGAGCCACCTAGACCAGATGGTTCCTTCCATACAGGAGACCTCCAGGTGGGATGGGGAGAGACACCCCACATTCAAGTGGGAGAAAAACATGGAAAAGACACAGAGGCAACATTATATTTCTTTCCACTTGTGTAATTTAAGCTAAAGCCAAACAGCTAGAAAATATAATACTTTTTTTTTGGAGACAGAATCTTGCTCTGTTGCTCAGGCTGGAGTGCAGTGATAGGCTCATAACTCACTTCAAGCTCCGCCTCCCGGGTTCACGCCATTCTCCCGCCTCAGCCTCCCGAGTAGCTGGGACTACAGGCGCCCGCCACCATGTCCGGCTAATTTTTGTATTTTTAGTAGAGACGGGGTTTCACCATGTTGGCCAGGCTGGTCTCAAACTCCTGAGCTCAAGTGATCCACCTGCCTTGGCCTCTCAAAGTGCTGGGATCACAGGCGTGAGCCACCTTACCCGGACTTCTTGTTGTGGTTTTAATTTATATTTCTCTAGAGGCAAAAGATGCAAAACATCGTTTCATGTGCTGATTTGCCATCCCTGTGTCCTCTTTGGTGAAATGTTTGTTCAAATCTTTTATTCTTTTTTTTTTTTAAAGATTATTTGTTTAATGCTGGGTTTTAGGAGTTCTTTATGTATTCTAGAAGCAAGTCCATTGCCAGATATGAGATTTACAAGTACTTCCTCTCCACCTCTGGTTTATCTTTTTGTTTTCTCATTTTGTTTTGAGATGGAGTCTCGCTCTGTTGCCCAGGCTGGAATGTAGTGGCACAATCTCAGCTCACTGCAACCTCCGCCACCACATCTGGCTAATTTTTGTATTTTTAGTAGAGACGGGATTTTACCATGTTGGCCAGACTGGTCTTGAACTCCTGAGCTCAAGTGATCCACCTACCTCGGCCTCCCAAAGTGCTGGGACTACAGGGGTGAGCCACTGCACCTGGCCTATCTTTTCATTCTCTTTATAGGTTCTTTGGTTCTTTTGCGGAACAAGACTTTAGTTTTTTTATTTTTTATTTTCAAGACGGAGTCTCCCTCTGTTGCCCAGGCTGGAGTGCAATGATATGATCTCAGCTCACTGCAACCTCCATCTCCCAGGTTCAAGCAATTCTCATGCCTCAGCCTCCCGAGTAGCTGGGATTACAGGCATGTGCCATCATGCCCAGCTAATTTTTGTATTTTCAGTAGAGACAGGGTTTCACTATGTTGGCCAGCCTGGTCTCCAACTCCTGACCTCAAGTGATCCGCCCTCCTTGGCCTCCCAAAGTGCTGGGATTACAGGTGTGAGCCACCGCACCTGGCCTTATGTAAGTTTTAAAAGCCTCCATAAACACCATTTATTGTATATGGTTTAACAACACAGAGCAAGAGGATAAAATTAGATTGGGAATTACACTCCTTAAGATCAGAGTAATAATAAATTGTGGAGATACATGTGATGAAAAGAAATGGAACCTTAATTGCCGCTGTAATTTTATTTCTTATTTTTATTACTAATTTTTGCTCTAAAATCTGTCACTGTAGCTATTTCTTATTTTTATTAAAAAATGTTTAGACATCCTTTTAGGTAGTACATACATTATTCCTGTAGCATTCTGTAAACTGGAAATATCGCAAGCATTTAAAAAAGTCTGGGATCCCACGACTCAGCTCACCGCAACCTTTGCATCCCTGGGCTTTGAACCCTGGTTCATCTGAACCCTAGTCACTTCTTTTTTTTTGAGACCATCTTGCTCTGTCGCCCAGGCTGGAGTGCAGTGGTGCAATCTTGGCTCATTGCAACCTCCGCCTCCTGAGTTCAAGCGATTCTCCTGCCTCAGCCTCCCGAGTAGCTGGGACTATAGGTGTGCACCACCACGCCCGGCTAATTTTTGTATTTTTAGTAGAGATAGGGTTTCATCATGTTGGCCAGGATGGTGTCGATCTCCTGACCCCGTGATCCTCCCCCACCCCCCCGACCTCCCAAAGTGCTGGGATTACAGGCATGAGCCAAAGCGCCCGGCTAATTTTTCTTGTTTTTTGTATTTTTAGTAGAGATGGGGTTTCACCGTGTTAGGCAGGATGGTCTCAATCTCCTGACCTCGTGATCCGCCCGTCTCGGCCTCCCATAGTGCTGGGATTACAGGCATGAACCACCGTGCCTGGCCAACCCTGGTAACTTTTAACAAGGAAGGGATGAGAGATGCAGAGGTTTGATATTTAAGGTTTCAGGATAAAATAGTAAGTCTTATGCAATGACCCCAGTCAGGTACATGTGCAAGGACAGGAGAATCAATGTCATTCTCCATATAAGACCCAGAGTGTTTTGGACATTATTCCCATGGGAACAGCTCTCGAGGAAGATCTGCCATCTTCTCTTGGAACAGTTTATCAAAGGCTTCAGCTTGGGCCACTGTGAGGTGATTTTTCCAATCCCCAGATATACCTGGAAACATGAAGCAGAAACTCAGGTCAGATCACACATCTCCTTGGCCTGTCCCCACCAGGCACCTGACATGGACATTGTAGCTAACATAGCAGAATGGCCGTTGGTTCGTGGTGGGCCTTTATCCTGCCTGGTCACATAGTTATTCACCTAGCTGGAAACAATTTCCTATCTTCTCCTCTCTCCCATCCATCCTGTGTACAATTCCTCAGCAATGTATATCATCTGATATGTCCAGAATGGAGTCACGTCTCACCACCTCTATTTCTACCACATTGACTCAAGCCAACATCATTTTTCACCTGGATTATTAGAGTACACTTGTAACTGGTCTCTGCTTTTGTGTGTGTGTGTGTGTGTGTGGAGACAGAGTCTTGCTGTACCCCCAGGCTGGAGTGCAGTAGCGCGATCTCGGCTCACTGCAACCTCCGCCTCCCAAGTTTAAGCGGTTCTCGTGCCTCAGCCTCCCGAATAGCGGGGATTATAGGCGCCTGCCACCACACCTCTAATTTTTGTATTTTTAGTAGAGATGGGGTTTTGCCATGTTGGCCATGCTGGTCTCGAACTCCTGACCTCAGGTGATCCGCCCGCCTCAGCCTCCCAAAATGCTGGGATTACAGGCGTGAGCCACCACGCCCGGCCCGGTCTCTGCTTTCATAAGTTCTCTTTCATAAGTTAGTCTCAGCATGGCAGCCCTCATGATCCTGGATCATGCCACTTCTCTGCACAGATTCTCCGAGGACTCTCGGTTTCACTCAAGTACAGGTGCTGGAGGCGCTTACAGGGCTCCAGGTGATCCAGCCCCTGTGGCTTCTCTGAGCTCATCCCCTAAAACTACCCTCTCCATCACTCTACTCACACGGGGACTTCTGATTCTGCCTCAAACGTGGCAGGCATCCCCGCTCCTCAGACTATTGACGTCCCACGCTCCTTCTCCTTGGAACGCTGCTGTCTCAGATTGGCCCATGACTTGCCTATTTGCCTCTTTCAAGTCTCTGTTCCAATTCGAGTTTCTCAGCGAGGTTCTCTCTCACCACCCAATTTAGAGGCCACTCCCTATCCTTGCTGTATTTTACCTCATAACACATATCACGTAGGACAGGTTCTGTGTATTTCCCTTCTGTGGTGTATGTGTATGGTATGTATCCCTAATGTAGATAAGTTATACAAAGTCTCAACATTTACTTTTTTTGTTTTTTTGAGATGGAGTCTTGCTGTGTCACCCAGGCAGAGGTACAGTGCTGTAATCTCGGCTCACTGCAACCTCTGCCTCCTGGGTTCAAGCGATTCTCATGTCTCAGCCCCCCACCAAGTAGCTGGGACTGCAGGTGTGTGCCACCACACACGGCTAATTTTTGTATTTTCAGTAGAGACAGAGTTTCACCATGTTGCCCACGTTGGTCTCGAACTCCTGAGCTCAAGTGGTCCGCTTGCCTTGGTCTCTCAAAGTGCTGGGATTACAGGGGTGAGCCACTGTACTTGGCCAACGTTTACTTTTACGATTGCCCAAGACTCTGGGTCTTTTGAAGGATTTAATTCTTTTCTTCCACGGAAGGCCGTCCCAGATGTATTAGAACTGTAGGATTTTGGAAAAATGGATTCTTTTTTTTGAGCCGGAGTTTCACTCTTGTTGCCCAGGCTGGAGTGCAAATGGCAGGATCTCGGCTCACTGCAACCTCCTCCTCCCAGGTTCAAGTGATTCTCCTGCCTCAGCCTCCTGAGTAGCTGGGATTACAGGCACCCACCACCACGCTCGGCTAATTTTTTGTATTTTTAGTAGAGATGGGGTTTCTCCATGTTAGCCAGGCTGGTCTCGAACTCCTGACCTCAGGTGATCCACCTGCCTTGGCCTCCCAAAGTGCTGGGATTACAGGCGTGAGCCACCGCGCCTGGCCCTGGAAAAATGGATTCTTTCACCCCCTGCAATTGACATTTCCGTTCATCTTGGCACCTTACACCGTGTGATAGCAAAGTCTCTCTTCTCTCCCTTTTTCAGGTGAGGCATTCCTTCGCACATTTCTTCATCCAGGACGGATCTCTCTCTTTTTTTTTTTTTTTTTTTTTTCTGAGACGGAGTCTTGCTCTGTCGCCCAGGCTGGAGTGCAGTGGCACGATCTCGGCTCACTGCAAGCTCCGCCTCCCGGGTTCACGCCATTCTCCTGCCTCAGCCTCCAGAGTAGCTGGGACCACAGGCGCCGGCCACCACGCCCGGCTAATTTTTTGTATTTTTAGTAGAGACGGGGTTTCACCGTGTTAGCCAGGATGGTCTCGATCTCCTGACCTCGTGATCCGCCTGCCTTGGCATCCCAAAGTGCTGGGATTACAGGCGTGAGCCACCATGCCTGGCCCATCCAGGACAGATCTCTATGCTAACTCACCAGTGGGACAGCCGCACCGGCCATCCCCAACCCCGTCCTTGTCCTCGTTTCTCAGGTGAATTGCAGCTTGTAGGTCTAGCAAGCGTTGCTAGTTAACCTGCTCACTGTTTGTAGAATGGATAATGCTCGTATCACATTCTGAGGAAAGAGAATCTGAATGACCTCACATAAGTCCGATAACCTCCCAGGCGGAACCAATTTTTCCCACGTGCCTACAGCCCACATCAGTACCACAAGAAGAGGCTCCCTGATGAGTCCACAGGAGAAGTGTTCTGGGTGATGAGCAATTAAAGCTGATAAATTGGCTGGGCACCATGGCTCATGCCTGTAATCCTAGCACTTTGGGAGGCCCAGTCGGGTGGATCACAAGGTCAGGAGGTCGAGACCAGCCTAGCTAAGATGGTGAAACCCCATCTTTACTAAAGATACAAAAATTAGCTGGGCATGGTGGCGTGTGCCTGTAATCCCAGCTACTCGGGAGGCTGAGGCAGAAGAATCGCTTGAATCCTGGAGGCGGATGTTACAGTGAGCTGAGATCGCACCACTGCACTCCAGCCTGGGTGACAGAGCAAGGCTCCATCTCGGAAAAAAAAAAAAAAAAAGCACTCTTTCATCTCAACTGTTAGCGCCCAGTTGTGACCATAGACATGCGTGCTGTGTATTCTGGTATATTTGGAAACCAAAGGATTTTCTTTTACCTTTTCTCAGAAGTTGTGCTTTGTCCACTACATAATCAACACTTAGGAGGGAATAATTGGACATCTTGTTTTCTTTCATGCTCTGAAAGGAGCTGTTCTTGAGAATTAAGTTCAGTTCTTCAGGTTCTAACGTCTTTCCTAGGAATTGACAGATCTTCTCTACGGTTCTTCTTGTGTCCTAAAAAAGAAAAATCAAGAGAGAGGATACGAAAGTGAAAGACAAGGCTGGGCGCGGTGGTTCATGCCTGTAATCCCAGCACTCTGGGAGGCTGAGGCGGTTGGATCACTTGAGATCAGGAGTTCGAGACTAGCCTGGCCAACATGGTGAAACCCAATCTCTACTAAAAATACAAAAATTAGCAGGGCGTGGTGGTGGGTGCCGGTAATCCCAGCTACTTGGGAGGCTGGGGGAGGAGAGTTGCTTGAACCCAGGAGGTGGAGGGTGCAGTTAGCTGAGATCACACCACTGCACTCTAGCCTGGTGAGGGAGTGAGACCTTGTCAAAACAAAAACAAAAACAAAAAAAAAGACAATAGAAAAAAGTAAGATGAGAAGGAGGGAACTGCAGAATGAGGAGGAGGAGGAAGAAGAGAGGAACAACATGCAGATGTGAGAAGAGATTGAGTTGAATGCAATTAGGAGAAAGAAAGAAAAAAAGGTAAAGAAGAGAGGGCATGAAGTATGTAAAAGATGCAAGGATAGGTTGGGAGCCGTGGCTCCTGCCTGTAATTCCAGCACTTTGGGAGGCTAACGCAGGCCGATCACTTGAGTCCGGGAGTTTTAGACCAGCCCGGGCGATATAGTGAGACCCTGTCTCTACAAAAAATACAAAAATTAACGCTTGGTTATCAGCAGCACCATAGGTCTCGCCCAGAGAAATTTTTACATACACCAGTGCTAGCAGGAGACACCACACTCTGCCTCAATGCATGGAATATGCTCCTTATTTTTATTTTTAGAGCCGGAGTCTTGCTCTGCTGCCCCAGGCTGGAGTGCAGTGGTGCGATCATAGCTCACTGCAGCCTCGAATTAATGGGCTCAAGTAATTCCTCTGGCCTTGGCTTCCCGAGTAGCTGGAGTTAGAAGTGTGCACCCCCATATCTGGCTAATTTTTTTTTTCTTTTGTAGACTGGAGTCTTGCTGTTTTGTAGACTGGAGTCTTGCTGGTCTCAAACTCCTGGCCTCAAGTGATTCTCCCACCTTGGCCTTCTAAAGTGCTGGGATTACAAGTGTGAGCCACTGTACCCGGTGCCAAAAAAGCTCTCTAGATTTTTTTTTTTGAGACAGAGTCGTGCTCTGTCGCCCAGGCTAGAGTGCAGTGGCATGATCTCGGCATATTGGCTCACTGCAAACTCCACCTCCCAGGTTCAAGTGATTCTCCTGCTTTAGCCTCCCGAGTAGCTGGGATTACAGGCACTCACCACTGCACCCGGCTAATTTTTGTATTTGTAGTAGAGATGGGGTTTTATCATCTTGTCCAGGCTGGCCTTGAATCCTGACCTTGTGATCCACCCACCTCGGCCTCCCAAAGTGCTGGGATTACAGGCGTGAGCCAACGTGCTTGGCTTAGATGTTTTAAGATAAAATAAGGAGCACGAAGCTTGCGCAAGGGTCAACCGGAAACAGGGCAATGAAGACCAGGGAATTAAGCCCACGCTTTGTGATTCTTCACCAGGCTCCACTTTAACTGAGAGGGTGGAATGAAGACACAGCGGGATGGAGGGAATGTAAGGAAAGTAAGGATGGTGGTGAGAGGGTGTGCACTGACCCTAAAAATGATGGGATTACCTGTTTCAGCTCCTCATAACTCAGTAACAGGAAGTTTTTCTCCTCTCTCATGGGCATCCAGCCATGAATGTGGTCAAACCATGACCCATATACCACTGCATGGGGTGGCAGAAAAAGTGATAGGTTACAAATTTTCTGAGAGCAGGCATCCAGTCTATTATGTTCACTCCCCCACCGGCTTGTTAATATATGATTGACAAATAAAACTTGAATGAAACTTGGTCAAAGGGGACCAACAAATGGTATATATTTACAGTATATAACAGATGTTTTGATATATGCATACACTGTGGAATGACAGTGTATTAGTCAGTTTTCACACTGCTATGAAGAACTGCCCAAGACTGGGTAATTCACAAAGGAAAGCGGTCTAATTGACTCACAGTTCAGCGTGGCTGGGGGACAGGAAAGTCACAATCATGGAGGAAGGGGAAGCAAGGCAACTTCCTCGCACGGTGGTAGAGGGGAGAAGTGAGTGCCAGCAGGGGAAATGCCAGACACTTACAATACCATCGGATTTCAAATGTGGCACGTATACACCATGGAATACTATGCAGCCATAAAAAAGGATGAGTTCATGTCCTTTGTAGGGACATGGATGGAGCTGGAAACCATCATTCTGAGCAAACTATCACAAGGACAGAAAACCAAACACTGCATGTTCTCACTCATAGGTGGGAACTGAACAATGAGAACACTTGGACACAGAGCGGGAAACATCACACACCGGGGCCTGTCATGGGGTGGGGGGAGGGGGGAGGGATAGCATTAGGAGATATACCTAATGTAAATGACGAGTTAATGGGTGCAGCACACCAACACGGCACATGTATACATATGTAACAAACCTGCACGTTGTGCACATGTACCCTAGAACTTAAAGCATAATAATAAAAAAAAAATTAAAAAAAAAACCTAGGCCGGGCACGGTGGCTCACGCCTGTAATCCCAGCACTTTGGGAGGCTGAGGCGGGCGGATCATGAGGTCAGGAGATCGAGACCATCCTGGCTAATACAGTGAAACCCTGTCTCTACTAAAAATACAGAAAAATTAGCCGGGCGTGGTGGTGGAAGCATGTAGTCCCAGCTACTCGGGAGGCTGAGGCAGGAGAATGGTGTGAACCTGGGAGGCGGAGCTTGCAGTGAGCTGAGATCGCGCCACTGCACTCCAGACTGGGTGACAGAGCAAGACTCTGTCTCAAAAAAAAAAAAACAAAAAAAACCTAAAGCTCTAATAAATAAATAAATAAATAAAACCATCAGATCTCGTGAAAACTCACTCACTGTCATGAGAACAGCATGGGGGAAACCACTGCTATGATCCAGTCACTTCCCACCAGGTCTCTCCTATAACATGTGAGGATTATGGGGATTACAATTCGAGATGAGATTTGGGTGGGGACACAAAGCCTAACCATGTCAGACAGAATCAAGCTAATTAACATATTCATTTCCTCATATACTTGCCATTTTTTGTCAGGGCGGTGAGAACATTTAAGATGGTTTCCCTTAGCAATTGTCAAGTATGGAATACATTATTATTATTATTATTATTATTATTATTGACACAGAGTCTCACTCTGTCACCCAGGCTGTAGTGCCATGGAGCGATCTCGGCTTGCTGCAACCTCTGCCTCCTAGATTCAAGAGATTCTCCTGCCTTAGCCTTCCAGGTAGCTGAGACTACAGGCACATACCACCACACTCGGCTAATTTTTTGTACTTTTAGTAGAGATGGGGCTTTGCCATGTTCGCCAGGCTGATCTTGAACTCCTGACCTCAGGTGATCCACCTGCCTCGGGCTCCCAAAGTGCTGAGACCAGAATGAAGATATTCATCAAGATGGTAGGACTTAATTAATAATTAGAGATAGGAAAGTGGTGAGGGGCCTAGGGGAGTGGGATGGGAAAAGAGGATGCTTATGAAATATTAGACTCATGCTAACCTTTGCGTGAGGGTTGGAGTAAGATAAACCACATGCAGTTTGGGCCGTGGAAGAAAGGTGTTCAAATTTTTTCTTTTGAGATGGGGTTTTGATTTTGTTGCCCAGGCTGGGGAGCAGTGGCGTGATCTTGGCTCACTGCCACCTCTGCCTCCCGGGTTCAAGCGATTCTCGTGCCTCAGCCTTCTGAGTAGCTGGGATTACAGGCACCCACCACCATGCCCGGCTAATTTTTTGTATTTTTAGTAGAGATAGTTTCATTATGTTGGCCAGGCTGGTCTCGAACTCCTGATCTCAGGTGATCCACCTGCCTTGGCCTCCTAAAGTGCTGGGATTACAGGCATGAGCCACCATGGCCGGCTAATTTTTTGTATTTTTAGTAGAGACGGGGTTTCATTATGTTGGCTAGGTTGGTCTCGAACTCCTGACTTCAGGTGATCTACCCGCCTCGGCCTCCCAAAGTGTTGGGATTACAGGTGTGAGCCACCGTGCCCGGCCAGAAAGGTGTTCAAATTTGAGCGTACTGAATTAGAGGCATTGGTGGCTCTCTCTAATGGAGGTATCTGTAGCTGGTGTATTGCTGAGAGACACATCACAGCTGAGATAGAGGCTCAGAGGGTTTTGAGATCAATTGCAAAATGGAAAGTACTGAAAAAGCCCAGAAATTCTGCATAACTAAATGTATAGTGATCCTAGAGTCACGCAAACAGTTCTGAGACAGATAGAAACAGAATATTAAGGGGGTTTTGGAAAGAGGCATAAGAAAAAAATGGCGTAAGGTCAGGATTGTGTTGTCCCAGAAGCCAGTGAAAAGCTAACTTCCAGAAATCTACACATTAGGAGAGTAGAGGAGAATATAAGTTTCCTGTGCTAGTATTGGAGGCTCTAGAGACTTAGAAAATAGCTAGGATGGTTTATCATGGGGCAAGCCGAGGGGCCGGCTAGAGTTCTGCTGCTATGCGGGAGAGTAAGTGAACTTAGCAGGTTTGGCCTCCAGGGGTGGTGGAGCCTTTCAACCCATGGGTTGGTGAGACGTAAAGATGTGAGGCTGGGTGTCAAATGAGGTCGGATAGAAGGCTCCAAGCACCCCCATATTTTGCAAAACACTCACCAGTTCCTTGACAAAACCATTCAAAATATTGTTCCCATGACTTTGGTTTCTTAATAAACTTCATGTGATTCCAGAAAAAATAACCAGACACCAAAACATCTCTGGGATTTCTCATGAGATAAATCACCTTAAATGGAAAAATGGGAGAATGAAAAATCAATACAGTCAATCCTCACTCTTTTTGATCTTCACAAAAATGGAGAAAAAGCCAATTCTTGGATAATGCCTAATAATATCAATGAATTCTTTTAACAAATTACTTACTGCATTCACTAATCAAATTTAACGTGCCTATGAAGTAGTCACTGCACTGGGAATATATCAATGGAAGAAGGAAGCATCGTTCCTTCCCTCTGGGATATTACAGTCTGCTCACAATGGGAAGAACATGGAAGGTTTCCAAAGGTGAGTGATGTATATTTGTGTACTATGGTTTAAAGATCATTAACAGGAGAATGAATTCATAAATTAAGCTACATTCATAGATATATAGCAATATTATCCATATACAACACCCAAGATCATGGATAAATTTCAGAGACATTACTTTGTCCTTTGGGCCAGGCGTGGTGGCTCATGCCTGTAATCCCAGCACTTTGGGAGGCCGAATCACTCGAGGTCAGGAGTTCGAGACCAGCCTGGCCAACATAGTGAAACCCTGTGTCTACTAAAAATACAAAAATTAGCCAGGCATGGTGGCGCACACCTCTAGTCCCAGCTACTCAGGAGGCTGAAGCAGGAGAATCACTTGAACCTGGGGAGGTGGAGGTTGCAGCGAGCCAAGATCACACCAATGCACTCCAGCCTGGGTGACAGAATGGGACTCTGTCTCAAAAATAATAATAATGATAATAATTCACACACCAATAAACACCTTCCAGGAAAGTATGATTCTAGAAGCAGTCTGAGCCATGCGAGGTCCTGGATATGCCTTGTCCCTCTCGTGATCACCCCTCAGCCCCATAGGAGATGCATAAGGCTGCTGATACCAACACATATTTACACACAGTAAGACGAAGTGGGTACAGAGCCCAGTCATGGCACCGGGGAAGTCACCCTGGATACAGACATTGATTGATGAACATGCTGCTTCCCATAGCAACACCTCTGTGTCTTTTATGTGGCAGGAGGCATTTGCTGAATTCAGATTGGCTAATTAATTTTTAGGGCAACCAAAGGCGGTTATCTAGTATATAATATGGCTATACATTCTGATTGGGCTTAGAACCTGGTTTTCTAAGACTCTGGCTTATTGTTTCACCCTATCCCTGGTTTAAATCTGGCTGGGGTAATCTGTGGAATGGTCTATGGACAGTTCTGGGAGCAGCCACATAGGTGTCACCTAATACGGAATCTCAAGTCTCAATAACACAGACCTGTTGAAGGAGAATGCATTTCAGCAAGATCTCCAGATGACTTATAGGCACATCAGTGTTTGAAAGGCATTGATCAAACACGTCTTAACCATTATGCACTGACCTTGGCCTTGGAACTGAAGAAAGACTTGGGGAATAACTGGATGGGGAGGTGGGATGAGAAGAAACGTGGACCCTCCTTTTCATTGAGTGCTTTATACCCAATCTCACTCTCTACCCAGGGTGATCGCTCCCAGATGGGCACAGATTGGATCCACTTGGGATCCCCCTTGGAGTGAATGAGGCAGAGAATCTCAGCCAACCAGTTTGTTCCTGGAAAAAGAAGGAAAAAAATATAAAATGTACCATCTCAGCCAGACACGGTGGCTCATGCCTATAATCCCAGCACTTTGGGAGGCCGAGGCAGGTGATCATGAGGTCAGGGGTTCAAGACTAGCCTGGCCAAGATGGTAAAACCCCCTCTCTACTAAAAATACAAAAATTAGCCAGGTGTGGTGGCAGGCGCCTATAATCCCAGCTACTTGGGAGGCTGAGGCAGAGAATTGCTTGAACCTGGGAGGCGGAGGTTGCAGTGAGCTGAGATCGTGCCACTGCACTCCAGCCTGGGCAACAGAGTGAGACTCAGTCTCAACAAAGTACCATCTCAACCTTAATTAATTAATTAATTAATTTATTTTGAGACAGAGTCTTGCTCTGTCGCCCAGGCTGGAGTGCAGTGGCGTGATCTCGACTCACTGCAAGCTGTGTGTCCCGGGTTCATGCCATTCTCCTGCCTCAGCCTCCCGAGTAACTGGGACTACAGGCGCCCACCACCACGCCCGGCCGATTTTTTTTTTTTATATTTTTAGTAGAGACGGGGTTTCACCGTGTTAGCCAGGATGGTCTCGATCTCCTGACCTCGTGATCTGCTTGCCTCGGCCTCCCAAAGTGCTGGGATTACAGGCGTGAGCCACTGCGTCCGGCCTTTTTTTTTTTTTTTTTTTTTTTTTTTAGTGATGAGGTCTCCCTCTGTAGCCCAGGCTAGAGTGCAGTGGTGCAGTTATAGCCCACTGCAGCCTTGAACTCTGGGGCTCAAGTGATCCTCGTACTTCAGACTCCTGCTTCAGCCTCCCAAGTATGTGAGACCTCAGGCATGTGCCATCGTACTGGGCTAATTTTTAAAAAAAATTTTATTGTAGAGACCAGGCCTTGCTATGTTGCCCAGGCTGGTCTTGAACTCTTGACCTCAAGCGATCTGCCTATCTTGCCCTCCCAAAGCACTGGGATTGCAGGCGTGAGCCACTGCAGCCAGCTCTCAACCACTTTTTTTTTTTTTTTTTTTGAGACAGAGTCTTGCTCTGTCGCCCAGGTTGGAGTGCAGTGGCATGATTTTGGCTCACTGCCACCTCCATCTCCTGGGTTCAAGTGATTGTCTTGGTCAGCCTCCCGAGTAGCTAGAACTACAGACGTGCGCCACAGCGCCTGGCTAACTTTTGTATTTTTAGTAGAGACAGGGTTTTGCCATGTTGGCCAAGCTGGTCTCGAACCCCTGACCTCAGGCAATCCACCTGCCTTGACCTCCCAAAGTGCTGGGATTACAGGTATGAGCTACCATGCCCAGCCTGTCAACCATTTTTACAGTTTTGTAGTGTTAAGTGTTAAGTATATTCCCAGTGCTGCTCAACCAATCTCCAGAGGATTTTTGTGTTGCAAAACCGAAACTCTATGCAGAGCCAGCACCAACTCCCCATTTACCCTTCTCTTCAGCCCCTGGCAGCCACCACTGTACTTTCTGTTTCTATGCACTTGATGACTCTAGGTGCCTTATGTAGGTGGAATCACATAGTATTTGTATTTTTGTGACTGGCTTATTTCATTTAGCATGATGTCCTTGATGTTTATCGCTGCTGTATCATGCATCAGAATTTTCTTCCTTCTCAAGGATGAGTAACATTCCATTATATCTATATACCACATTTTGCTTATTCACTCACCTGTCAGTGGATATCTGGGTTGCTTCCATCTTTTGACTATTTGTTGAAATCCCTCTTATTACGTTCCTGTTGCTCTTGGCCTCTCAGGGCCATGCCACTTCCAATGTCTTCAGCCTCAATCCTCACCCCACCTGCAGTGCTCTTGCCACCCTCCGCCCACAGACCTGCTCCCAGAGACATGTGATCCTCATCTTTCAGCCCCTTGAGATTGCCTGGCTCTTTTGTGGTTCCTGGCCATTGCCCTGATGATTCTCCCATCTGAAAATAACCCTCCCCACCAAGTAATTTCATACTCATTCTTTCCATTTCCATTTCAATGCTATTTCTTCTTTCAGGACATCACTGGTCATCCTCAGCCATCCTCCCTCCCACTGCCACCAAACAAACACCTGAATTTGCCTTGGGATTCACTCCTGTGGATTTTCCTAATACCTTAGATTGCCCCGCTGAACACTTATCCTACTGTGTAATTTCCTGACTAAATCCTTTTCTCTGATTGTCAATGGTATAGGGCATTCCTCTCTTCCCCTTAAAGCATTGTACACGGTCTGACATAAAGGAAGAACTCCAATCATGCACTGGATGGACAGGAACACAACCACAGCCTTTCTCAGTTCGCGATTCTGCCTCCTTACCTGATTTGGGGTAAGTCAATATTATTACATCTTCATCCGTTATCACGAACTCATCACGTACTTTTCTTAAGGTTTCGGATCTGAAGCCCATAGTAGGGAAAGCTATGCCTTCAAACCATAAGAAATCGTCCGACATGATGATGACCTCTTCCTGCGTGGTGTTAGGGTTTCAACTGTAGCCACCGCTGGAGGCTGTGGCAGCTACCGGCAGATCAGCTTTTACAGCAAGGATAAAACGATCTTTAACCTTGTCCCAGCATGTCACATGTTTGTTGTAAAGTTTACTTGCTGATAAAGAGAGGTATAATGTGACCCATACTCAAAAGATTGAAGATATTGAGCAATCATGAACTTATCTAGAGACCATTTTAGGGGTCATCTGAGCTTGCGTTCATGAGAGTGAACTGCAAGACCAAATAACAAACACGAGGACAAATATTTTTTTTGATAATATGGGTGAATTTATTTCTTAAGGTTTGAGTGCAAACTTAAAAAACAAGAACAAAGCTTTTCATCAAGAATAAACACAAAATCTAAATAATCCTGCAATCGTGCATTTTAACAGAAAGTACAAATATGAATACATTATAATTTGTAACTGCATTTAAAAATTAAAATATTTCTCTCCAAATCCAAAAGACCGTACAATCTTTATCTGTTTTCATCTTGTTACGTTAGAAACATTTGTCATAAGCTATCGGGAAAATATAGGCAAGACTTGATCAAAGAAACATTATTCTCCCTGAGACTTTTTGAATCGTTTATCTGTATTTCTGAAATATCACACAATTTTACCTCCACTCTAGAGAAAAAAAGAGTAAGTACAAATATCAGCAATGTACATATTGTAGTAAACTTTTAAAGTACAACTTTAGTTGATGGCTGATGTGTATGTAATAATTGTGAACAATTTAAACAGGTATAAAAATGTGAGATGAAAATCTTTAGGCTCAAATACTTGAAAAGTCACGATGAGTATGGAAAGATTTGTTTTCATAAACATGTATGTTTCTAGACGGAAAATCAAGAGGTAGTGGCATCTCCCTGGTTCCTTAACAATATTTGGATTTTCACAAAGAATTGGCAGCACCCAACCTTAAGTGTTAATTACGTTTTTTTTTTTTTTTTTTTTTTTTTTTTGAGACGGAGTCTCGCTCTGTCGCCCAGGCTGGAGTGCAGTGGCGCGATCTTGGCTCACTGCAAGCTCTGCCTACTGGGTTCACGCCATTCTCCTGCCTCAGCCTCCAGAGTAGCTGGGACTACAGGTGCCTGCCACCACGCCCAGCTAATTTTTTGTATTTTTAGTAGAGACGGAGTTTTACCGTGTTAGCCAGGATGGTCTGGATCTCCTGACCTCGTGATCCGGCCTAATTATGTGTTTCTAAAGGACCTATACAACAGATCAGTTGGCAGTGTTCTAGCTTTAGGGAAATGCGGGTAGATTGGGGGTGCAAATATCTGAGATAAAATAACGCATGCACTCACACATTTAAAATCACCATTCTAGATGGGAAAAAAAAACCACATAGTGGAAAAGTCCAAGAAACTCATTCTTAAGGGATAAACAGCAGGGCAGGAGCAAAAACTGAATAGAAGTCTACTTGATAATAATGGTTTTTCACTCTTCAAAGGCAAGTTGGGAAGAATGAGAATACTCACATACACATAACTTCAGGGAAAACATGCCTAGAATTTTACCTTGCAAAACGCTGAACAGAAATCTTTACAAAAACCTTCATTCTTGGGCTAGGCGTGGCGCGGTGGCTCACGCCTGTAATCCCAGCACTTTGGGAGGCTGAGGGGGGCGGATCACGAGGTCAGGAGATGGAGACCATCCTGGCTAACATGGTGAAACCCCGTCTGTACTAAAAATACAAAAAATTAGCTGGGCATGGTGGCGGGCGCCTGTAGTCCCAGCTACTCGGGAGGCTGAGCCAGGAGAATGATGTGAACCCGGGAGGTGGAGCTTGCAGTGAGCCGAGATCTCGCCACTGCACTCCAGCCTGGGTGACAGAGCGAGACTCCATCTCAAAAATCTCAAAAAAAAAAAAAAAAGGAGGCCGGGCGCGGTGGCTCACGCTTGTAATCCCAGCACTTTGGGAGGCCGAGGCGGGCGGATCATGAGGTCAGGAGATCGAGACCACGGTGAAACCCTGTCTCTACTAAAAATACAAAAAAAAAAATAAGCCGGGCATGGTGGCGGGCGCCTGTAGTCCCAGCTACTCAGAGAGGCTGAGGCAGGAGAATGGCGTGAACCCAGGAGGCGGAGCTTGCAGTGAGCCAAGACTGCGCCACTGCACTCCAGCCTGGGCGACAGAGCAAGACTCTGTCTCAAAAAAAAAAAAAGGAAAGAAAAAAAGCCTTCATTCTTGTTTATAATACTTGATTTTCCCCTTATTACCACCCTATACATCGCATTTAAGTATTTTCTTTATAAATATTTTAGAGCAAAAAGAATTTGTTTTGTTGCAATGGTGGCCCACATCTGTACAAAACAACCTAAGCAACATATACATATAAAATGATTAAGAAAATGTGCAAAGAATAACAGTATTAAGAATTTTTGCATTTTATAGTAACTATGGTTCAAGTGTGAATATCTATCAGGGATATATAATCCCAGGTTTTACTGTTTTTATTTTATTTATTTATTTTTTTGAGATGGAATCTTGCTCTTGTCACCCAGGTTAGAGTGCAATGGCATGATCTTGGCTCACTGCAACCTCCGCCTGCTGGGTCCAAGCGATTCTCTTGCCTCAGCCTCCTGAGTAGCTGGGATTACAGGCACCCGCCACCACGCCTGGCTAAACTTTGTACTTTTAGTAGACACGGGGTTTCGCCATGTTGGCCAGGCTGGTCTCAAACTCCTGACCTCGTGATCCACCCGCCTCAGCCTCTGGAAGTGCTGGGATTACAGGCGTGAGCCACCGCGCCTGGCCGACCTTCCTCATTTTTGATGAGCTTGATGGTTTTGAAGAGCACTGGTAATGCATTTTGTACAATGTTCCTCCTTTGGGATTTATTGCACGTTTTCTCATCCAACAAATGGGTTCGTGGGTTTTGGAGAGGAAGGTCACAGAGGTAAAATACCGTGATCATCACACCATATCAAGGGGACTTATTAGCAACATGACCTGGCACTAATGATGTTGACCTTGGTCACCAGAGGTCACTTGACTTTTCTCCCTCTTCCCTTTCTATGTGGCCATATTTTAAACATAAACTCTAGGCCTGAATATATTAGTGAGATAACATTATATGAACCCCAAATGAGGGACAGTCTGCAAAATGACGGGCCTTTACTTTTTAAATTGTGAAATTTTTTTTTTGAAACGGAGTCTCGTGCTCAGTTGCCCAGGCTGGAGTGCAGTGGCACGATCTCAGCTGACTGCAAGCTCTACCTCCTGGGTTCACGCCATTCTCCTGCCTCAGCCTCCCGAGTAGCTGGGACTACAGGTGCCTGCCACCACGCCTGGCTAATTTTGTGTATTTTTTTAGTAGAGACGGGGTTTCACCGTGTTAGCCAGGATGGTCTCGATCTCCTGACCTCATGATCCGCCCACCTTGGCCCCCCAAAGTGCTGGGATTACAGGTGTGAGCCACCGTATCCAGCCTAAATTGTGAAATTCTTATGAGGAAAAATACAAGTTGAGTACATACATGTTCCAGATTAAAGGAACATGTAAACCAAATATAATGTGAACCCTAGACCACACACACACAAGCATGTTATAACTTTATTATTGGGAAATTTGGCCAAATTTGAATATGCAACATAGATTTAGTTAACAAGACTGTGTCACTGTTGGATTCCCTGATTTTTATACTTTTACTGATGTTATACAGGATATATCCTCGTCCTTAGACAATATACACTGAAGTTTTGAGAAATAAAAGAAAATGAATATCTGCAACTTACTCTCAAATGGTTAGGGAAAAAATTAATCTTATATATGAGAGAGAAAGAGAGATGATCTAGCAAATGTTTGCAAAATATTGCAATTGGGCTGGGTGCAGTGGCTCATGCCTGTAACCCCAACACTTTGGGAGGCTGAGGTGGGTGGATCATCTGAGGTCAGGAGTTCAAAACCAGCCTGGCCAACAAGGTGAAACCCTGTCTCTACTAAAAATACAAAAATTAGCTGGGTGTGGTGGCGGGCGCCTGTAATCCCAGCTACTTGGGAGGCTGAGGCAGGAGAATTGCTTGAACCCGGGAGGCGGAGGTTGCAATGAGCCGAGATTGCACCACTGCACTCCAGCCCGGGTGACAGAGCGAGACTCCATCTCAAAAAAAAAAAAAAAAGAAAAAAAATTACAATTGGTCAGGGTGTGACTTGCATACAAGAATCTTTTGCTATTTTTTTGTTTTTTTGTTTGTTTGTTTTTAGTAAGACGTCTTTAAGTTTGAAGATATTTTAATGTAAAAGTAAATAACAGGTATCCTGTAATCATAACAAGCTGGAAGGAAACTGAGAAGCTGTAGACTGTAACCTCTTTGAGTAAGAAGGTCAAGAACTTGTTTTTGCTACACAGTTGGAGGGTGGATTTATACTCAACTATAACTGGACTACAGGACCCAGTCTTGTTTTCTATATGGCCATTAACATACCGGGCATCCATTATGTACTTTCAGTGTTAGGGACTGAGTTAAGAAAATTCTCATATTGACCACACTGAATATCCCAACAAGCACGATTATTTCCTTGGTCCAGCTCTTTTATTTCCCAGTGGAGGGCTCAGAGGACCCATGGCTTCACTTGTTCAAACAGCAAGCCAGAGGGAGGGTGTCCACTGAATGCATGGCCTCCAGATGCTAGGAGGACTTATAGAACCATCTAGTTTCCACCATTTCCCCATGGGCTTCCCTAAGCTAAAATGAATATCATCTAATGAATGCTCTAACCCCCAAATTTGAAGGTAGCAATGTTTAAATTAGAATATTCGATGGTCAGCGTGGCGCGGTGGCTCACGCCTGTAATCCCAGCACTTTGGAAGGCTGAGGTGGATCACTTGATGTCAGGAGTTCGAGACCAGCCTGGCCAACATGGCGAAACCCTATCTCTATTAAAAATACAAAAAAATTAGCTGGGTGTGGTGGCAGGCGCCTGTAATCCCAGCTACTGGGGAGGCTGAGACAGGAGAATCGCTTGAACCCCGGAAGCAGAAGTTGCAGTGGGCCAAGATCATGTCACTGCACTCCAGCCTGGGCAACAGAGCATGACTCTAGCTCAAAAATAAATAAATAAATAAATAAAAGAATATTTGATGATCAAGAAAACATTTACCATCCCTTTTTCCCGTCAGTTCCGGGCTAGGTGAATAGACTGAGGACTTCTGTGTCACACCTTGCGCTGATAATCCATAAATCTGAGTCTCAATCATTTGTTGACCTTTTTGTACGTTTAGGGGAGAAAGATGAAATAGGCTACATCTAATGTTATCTCTCAGAGATGAGCGGAATTTCGCCAGCAAAGACCTGAGGTTGCACATGTGCTCTATCTAAGCAGATAGAATGATCTCTACAACAAGATCAAATGGTTAAACTTTATCAAATGGTTAAGGGTTTCACTACCTTTGGTTCATTCCTTGATATTACCAAATAACTCTAGACAGTGATAATAATTATGACACAGTGAATGAACAATAATTATCGAGAGCTACCCTGTGTCAGTAACATTCTGAACCCTCTGTACTTGATGACAGTTAACCCAGGTGACACCGAGTTCATGCTCTGTATGGGACTATAGCATTTACAGATACACCAGGGGGTGTGCTTGCGAAGCATTTACAGATGCACCAGGGGCTGTGCTCGCTGCTGGAATACAATCCTTAGTATTGATGTTCAAGTTCATGCTCTGTCCTGGATTATAGATATACTTGTTCTCCACTAGGAAAGCTAATTTAGTACCTGTATAAAGTTGTACAGTTAGTATTTTACTAAGTTGTGATTTTTATCCTATAATGTAGCTTTTTTTTTTTTTTTTGAGATAGAGTCTTGCTCTGTCGCCCAGGCTAGAGTGCAGTGGCACAATCTCAACTCACTGCCATCTCCACCTCTTGGGTTCAAGTGATTCTCCTGCCTCAGCCTCCCGAGGAGCTGGGCACTTGCCACCATGCCTGGCTAATTTTTGTATTTTTAGCACTGACAGGGTTTCACCATGTTGGCCAGGCCGGTCTCAAACTCCTGGCCTCAAGTGATCCACCTGCCTTGGCTGCCCAAAGTGCTGGGATTACAGGTGTGAGCCACTGTGCCCGACCCCAAATACTTTTAAATTAAACAACATATATCTTAATAACCCATGGGTCAAAGAAGTAATTAGAAATTAAGAAGGGTTTTTAACTGAATAAAAATGAAAACAAAACATATCAACATTTGTGAAACACAGACAAATCTTAGAGATAATACTTTAGCTTTAAATACTTACATCTGTTTTTTTTTTTTTTTTTTTTTTTTTTTTTTTTGTCGGGGTTTTTTTTTTTTTCCGCCTGTTGGGGTTGTGGGTCAGCCTCCGTAGTGGGATACAGGTGCCCGCCACCAGCCCGGTAATTTTTTGTTTTTTAACAGAGATGGTTTCACCGTGGTCTCGATCTCCTTGGCCTCCCAAAGTGCTGGGATTACAAGCGTGAGCCACCGTGCCTGGCCACATCTGTTTTTTTAACTTTTATATTTATTTATTTATTTATTTATTTATTTATTTTTGAGACGGAGTCTCGCTCTGTAGCCCAGGCTGGAGCGCAGTGGCACCGTCTTGGCTCACTGCAAGCTCCGCCTCCTGGGTTCACGCCATTCTGCCTCAGCCTCCCGAGTAGCTGGGACTACAGGCACCCACCACCACACCTGGCTAATTTTTTGTGTTTTTAGTAGAGACGGGGTTTCACTATGTTAGCCAGGATGGTCTCGATCTCCTGATCTCGTGATCCGCCCGCCTCGGCCTCCTGAAGTGCTGGGATTACAGGCGTGCGCCACCGCGCCCGGCCTATTATTTATTTTATTTTATTTTGAGATGGAGTCTCACTCTCTTGCCCAGGCTGGAGTGCCAGTGGTGCAATCTCAGCTCACTGAAACTTCCGCCTCTCTGGTTCAAGTGAACCTCTTGCCTCAGCCTCCTAAGCAGCTGGGATTACAAAGGTGCGCCGCCATGCCCAACTAATTTTTGTACTTTTGGTAGAGATGGAGTTTCACCATATTGGCCAGGCAGATCTTGAACTCCGGATCTCAGGTGATCCACCTGCCTTGACCTCTGAAAGAATTGCAGGCATGAGCCACCAAGCCTAGCCATACTTATATCTTTTTAAAAAGGACAAAGGATATTATTATTTGACAGAAAAGGGAAATAAAAGGGCCATTAAACCATACAATTGATTATTAATCATACTTGTAATCAGGGAAATACAAATCAAAATCACAGTAACGCATGTAAGTTATCACTTCTTATATGCTGGAAGAAAAAAATGGGACGATACTACCTGTTGGTCAGGCTGTTCGAATTTGGTGGATCTGTTCATTTGCATGGTGGTATTGGAGGAGAGTTTCAGAAAGTAACTGGAGTTGAAACTTGCAGAGATATATGTCCTTGGAGATATTTTCATACATGCACAAGGAAACTCGAAAAAAAATGTGTATTTCAACATTGCAACTGTGAAAAATGGGAAACCAGTTGAATTTGGGAATGAATGATTAAAACACAGGATAAGTTATAGAATATGTGGAATATGACACTATAGTTGAATGAATGAATCAATGAATGAACGAATGGGACTTACATCTGTCAGCCTGCACACACTCAGCACAGAATGTTAGAGGAACAGGCAGATTCCTAATTATGAAGAGATGGTGCTCAGGCCATGTTCACAGCCACAGAGCAGTGGGGAGAGGTGCCATGATCGTAAACACCACGGGCAGGAAGCTGCAGAACAATTTCACCTCTGGAAAGGGGGGCAGAGCAACAGACTCAGGAAAGACTTTAGAAGAAGCCTCAATTGTGTTTTGACTTTCTCACTGGAGTCTTTATCTGAAGACATAGGGCAAAATGATAGCCTTAAAGAGTTTTGTTGACACACTTTTCTTTTCTTTTTTTTTTTGAGACAGAGTCTCACTCTGTTGTTCAGGCTGGAGTGCAATGGCGTGATCTCAGCTTACTGCAACCTCCGCCTTCCGGATTCAAGTGATTCTCCTGCCTCAGCCTGCTGAGTAGCTGGGATTACAGGTAGGCACCTAATTTTTGTATCTTTAGTAGAGATGGGGTTTTGCCATATTGGCCAAGCTGGTCTCAAATCTCTGACCTCAAGTGATCTGCTCGCCTTGGCCTCTCAAAGTGCTGGGATTACAGGCCTGAGCCACCGTGCCCAGCCTGTTTACATGCTTTTCTATATGTGTGAGACATTTCATAATAAAATGAATAGATAAAACCCAAACATGGCTCCACATGGGCACTGGCAGATTGGCTGGGATGAGCTCCTGAGATCTTATCTCCAGCATCTGGTTTGGGTTCTTTCCATGTCTGGCAGTAATCTCTGGAGCTGGAAGAATCACTTCAACTGTGGCCCAGAGTGAGGCCTCTGAGGAGCTGACCTGGGAGAAGATGTCAATGTCCCCCCAGGGCTGGGATCAGGGTTGTGGATAGTGAGAGAGGAGGTAGGAAGAAAGTGCTCAGACAGGCAGTTAGGGTGAGTCCTTGGTAAAACCCCTTCAAACCAAGAACAGCCTGAAAATCCAGCTGCAGGCCCCAGATAAGAAAGAGCTCACATCAGCAAAATTTCTTCAAATCAAGAACAGCCTGAATATCAAGCTACAGGCCCTAGATAAGAAACAGCCCGCGTCCTTGAATGGAAATACCTACTCTGTGAACCTAGATGAACAAATTCCATTCCTTTTTTGGACACATTTTCCTCCTTTGATGCATGTTTGTCTCATTTCACATGCTTCCTCCGGATTGATCCTTACCTTTCACCTATTTTACATACACTTATCTTTCTGCGATTGGCCGTGGGCAAAATCCTTATTTGCATAAAGTGTAACATCCCTCCAGCCCCTAATTGGTTGCAGGCCAAGCCTTCACCTCAGCCTCTAATTGGCTCTTTTCACTGTTGTGTGTCTTTCTGAGTGGCCCACAGACCAGTTAGCACACTCCTCCCACTTCCCAGTCCATAAAACCACTGAACTTAGCCCTGCAGCCAGCAACTCTTTGTCGGGTCCCCTCTCCTTGTTGAGAGCTTTTCTGTGATTTTCGCATGATAAATCCCACTCTGCCCTACTCAGTCTCCAGTGTCGACGTTTCTTATTCTTCTTGGTTGTGGGACAAGAACCTGGAGCTTGCTGGTGGTGGGAGTAGAAGAGCTACAATACTCCCTCCCACTCACTGAACATCAGTCATGAAAAAGCTGCAACAGGGATGGGTGTAGTGGCTCACGCCTGTAATCCCAGCACTTTGGGAGGCTGAGGTGGGTGGATCACAAGGTCAAGAGATCGAGACCACCCTGGCCAACATGGTGAAACCCAGTCTCTACTGAAAATACAAAAATTAGCTGGGCGTGGTGGCACACACCTGTAGTCCCAGCTGCTCGGGAGTCTGAGGTAGGAGAATCACTTGAATCTGGGAGGCAGAGGTTTCAGTGAGCCAAGATCATGCCACTGCACTCCAGCCTGGTGACAGGGTGAGACTCTGTCAAAAAAAAAAAAAAAAAGGCTGCAACAATAGGAGGTGCTGAAAACCAGTCACTGTCTCCAGCACTGGCAAGGGTAATTTTGGAATAGAGAAAAGGTTCTTACATTTTCTTAGTGATAATCCACCCGTTTTAAGAATTAGAAAGCAGGGTTTACTACTCCATGGTTCTCCGACCATCTGAAAGATGCTCTGCAGCTTAGAGGGTTGCTGTATTCATTTCCCAGCGAGGCTGTCACAAAGACCCACCAACAAGGTGACGCAAAACAATGGAAATTTGTTCTCTTACAGTTCTGGAGGCCAGATGTCTGACATCAAGGTGTCACCATGGTTGTGCTCTCTCTGAAGACTGGAGGGGATGGCCGGGCACAGTGGCTCACGCTTGTAATCCCAGCACTTTGGGAGGCCGAGGCCGGCGGATCACGAGGTCAGGAGATCAAGACCACGGTGAAACCCCGTCTCTACTAAAAATACAAAAAAATTAGCCGGGCGTGGTGGCGGGCGCCTGTGGTCCCAGCTACTCGGAGAGGCTGAGGCAGGAGAATAGCGTGAACCCGGGAGGCGGAGCTTGCAGTGAGCAGAGATTGGGGACAGATTGAGATCTGTCTCAAAAAAAAAAAAAAAAAAAGACTGGAGGGGAGGATCTGTTTCATGCCTCTCTCCTGGCTTCTGGTGTTGCTGACAATCGTTGTGCTCCTTGGCTTGTAGATGGGTCATTCCAATCTCTGTCTCTGTCATTATGTGGCCTTTCTGTGTGTCTGTCTCTGAGCTTCTTTTCTTCATATAAGGACACCAGCCATATTGGATCAGGGCCCACACTAATGACCTCATCTTGATCACTTCTGCTAATTCCCTTTCTGCAAATAAGGCCATTTTCACAAATACCTGAGTTTACTCAGCCTTTAGATATATACTTCTGGGGACACAATTCAACTTATAATAGTTGCTCAATTGAAATATAACATTCACAGAGCAATAGTGTTAACCTCTACCTCAATAACAGCCTTGAAATAGCATAGGAATAACACATGGAAATAAATACAGGTATAGATATAGAAAGCCTCATGGAGTTTAAAGGTCAGATAATATGTAGGGATAGTGAATGGGAAGTGGACATGTTTGACCCCATTAACGGGATAGTGAACAGGAACCAATGTGGAATCCTGTGCCAGGGAAACACACGCCAGATACCCAAGCATTTCTGTGTGAAGCTGCTCTTAGCATCAGCATTTCTTTTCTTTTTCTTTCTTTTTTTTTTTTTTTGAGATGGAGTCTTGCTCTGTTGCCCAGGCTGGAGTGCAGTGACGTGATCTTGGCTGACGGCACCTCCACCTCCCCAGGTTCAGGTGATTCTTCTGCCTCAGCCTCTCGAGTAGCTGGGGTTACAGATGCCCGCCGCTGCGCCCGGCTAATTTTTTTGTATTTTTAGTAGAGACGGGGTTTCACTGTATTAGCCAGGATGGTCTTGATCTCCTGACCTGGTGATCTGCCCACCTCGGCCTCCCAAAGTGCTGGGATTACAGGCATGAGCCACTGCGCCTGGCCTCTTCTTCTTCTTCTTCTTCTTCTTTTTTTTAATGGTGAAAAGATATACGTATATTTAGAATTAGCCAGCTGGACTCAGTTTAAATGATCCCAATTTTGTTGGCAACATCCAAAGCATCGTAACCAGGAGCCAGTCGAACATGTATGTGCCTTCTTCTCTCCGTCAGGCCGAATCAGAGCTTCTTCACAGCCTGTTTGATCTGGTGCTCGCTGGCTTTAACATCTGTAATGAAGGCAAGCGTGTTGCTGTCTTCTGTCTTCTTCATGGCGGACTCAGTGGTCGGCGGAAACGTGATGATCGCAGAGTGGCCAAGCTTGTTTCTCCAGGGGGCGCTCTTCCGAGGATACTTGGGCTGCCTCCAGGGTCGCGTCGTCTTGGGCCTCCGGAAGGTGGGTGACCTGCGGATCTTTTTTTTTTTTTTTTTTCTGCCTGTGGATGCCTTTCAGCACTGCCTTCTTGTCCTTCAAAGCCTTCGCTTTGGCTTGGGCTTTAGGAGGGACACCAGCTTCCTTCACTTTCACACCATCTTGTGAAAAGTGTCCATTCAGCTTTATTCTTATTGTATTTTAAGTTCTGGGGTACATGTGCAGGACATGCAGGTTTGTTACATGGGTAAATGTGCGCCATGGTGGTTTGCTGGACCTATCAACCCATTGCCTAGGTATTAAGCCCCACATGCATTAGCTATTTATCCTGGTGCTCTCCCTCCCCCAAGCCCCCAACAGGCCCGTGTGTGTGTTGTTGTTCCCCTCCCCTTGTCCTTGTGTTCTCATAGTTCAGCTCCCACTTATAAGTGAGAATATGCGGTGTTTGGTTTCCTGTTCTTGTGTTACTTTGCTAAAGCATTCTGCTTTTTTCTGTTGGTTAAACCTAGTGTGCTGCTGAGACAGAGCTATAAAAACAGACCCAGTCCCTGAGAACCCCCCCAAACCCCCAGACTTCTTGGGGAGACAGATGAGAACCCAGGCTATTTCAAAGTAGTGGATGAGGACACAGAAGGACTGGAAGAAGCTAAAGGAGGAAGCTCTACCCAAGCCTAGGAGAGGGTGCCTATCCTAGACTAAATCTTCTACCTCAGCCTCAGCACTGGGACACTTGGGGCTGGATGATTCTTTCTTGTCGGGGGCTATCCTGGGCACTGTAGGATGGTTAGCAGCATCCCTGGCCTCTACCCACCAGATGCCACTAGCAGCACTTTCTCCAGCTGTGACAACCAAAAAAGTTCAAAATTGCCCCTGGTTGGCCATTTTGGTGCGATGGCTCATGCCTGTAATCCCAGCACTTTGGGAGGCCAAGGTGGGTCAGGAGTTTGAGACCAGTCTGGCCAACATGGTGAAACCCCGTCTCTACTAAAAATACAAAAAATTAGCCAGGCATGGTGGCAGGTGCCTGTAATCTCAGCTACTCGGGAGGCTGAGGCAGGAGAAACACCTGAACCCGGGAGGCAGAGGTTGCGGTGAGCCGAGATCATGCCACTGCACTCCAGCCTGGGTGACAGAGTGAGACCCTGTCTAAAAAAAAAAAAAAAAAAAAAATTGCCCCTAGTTGAGAACCACTGTCTTAGATGTAAAAGCTGTTATTCAGACAAAGAGGACGGGTGAATGCTGGTGTCATCAGCAGAGAGAAGGGTACAGTTCATCTCCTGGGGGCACATTTAGAATAGATGCCATCTTTCACATGGGCACATATTTCCATTTCACATTCATTCTTTCTAAAAGAACGAGATTATAGGCTGGGCACGGTGGCTCACGCCTGTAATCCCAGAACTTTGGGAGGCCGAGGCAGGCAGATCATGAGGTCAGGAGATTGAGACCATCCTGGCTAACACGGTGAAACCCCGTCTCTACTAAAAATACAAAAAATTAGCCGGGCGTGGTGGCTAGCGCCTGTGGTCCCAGCTACTCGGGAGGCTGAGGCAGGAGAATGGCATGAACCTGGGAGGCAGGGCCTGCAGTGAGCCAAGATCGCGCCACTGCACTCCAGCCTGGGGGACAGAGCAAGAGTCTGTCTCGAAACAAACAAACAAACAAAAAAAACAAAAACTAGGTTATAAAATTCTAAAAGCAATCATATATCATAAGCAATCATGTATTTTAAAGACAATTATAATAATACTGCCAACAAATTATGTTATTTAGTTTTCACAGTGACCACGGGAAGGGTCAGAAATTATTTTACTTTATTTTACAGACGATGAAACGGAGACATACA
Organism: Hylobates moloch; assembly: GCF_009828535.3. NCBI lineage: Eukaryota > Metazoa > Chordata > Mammalia > Primates > Hylobatidae > Hylobates > Hylobates moloch. The sequence continues at coordinate 37,503,974 of NW_026652287.1, read as the reverse complement.
GATCTTAAAGGATCCTTTTGAACTTTTAAAGTCAGTATTTCTTTTCTTTTCTTTTCTTTTTTTTTTTTTTTTGAGACAGAGTTTTGCTCTGTCGCCAAGGCTGGGGTACAGCGATGCGATCTCAGCTCACTGCAACCTCTACTTCCTGGTTCAAACCATTCTCGTGCTTCAGCCTCCCAAGCAGCTGGGATTACAGCCCCCCACCATCATGCCTGGCTAATTTTTGTATTTTTAGTAGACATGGGGTTTCAACCATGTTGGCCAGGCTGGTCTCGAACTCCTTACCTCAGGTGATCTGCCCGCCTTGGCCTCCCAAGTGCTGGGACTACAAGTGTGAGCCACCATACCCGGTCTAAAGTCAATATTTTTTCTTTCTTTTTTTTTTGAGACGGATTCTCACTCTGTCACCCAGACTGGAGTGCAGTGGCGTGATCTCAGCTCACTGCAAGCTCTGCCTGCCGGGTTCACGCCATTCTCCTGCCTCAGCCTCCTGAGTAGCTGGGACTACAGGCGCCTGCCACCACGCCTGCCTAATTTTTTTGTATTTTTAGTAGAGACGGGGTTTCACCATGTTGGCCAGGATGGTCTCGAACTCCTGACCTCATGATCCACCTGCCTCGGCCTCCCAAAGTGCTGGGATTACAGGCTTGAGCCACCGCGCCTGGCCATAAAGTCAGTATTTTTTCATCCATAAACATTTAGATGAAGATTATTTTGTGCCAGGAACTCTAAGTACTTTACAAAATATTAAATGATTTGAATGTTTCTAAGAACTCTATGAAGCAGTTAATTTTTTTTTTTTTTGAGACAGAGTCTCGCTCTGTCTCCCAGGCTGGAGTGCAGTGGCGCAATCTCGGCTCACTGCAAGCTTCACCTCCTGGGTTTTACGGCATTCTCCTGCCTCAGCCTCCCAAGTAGCTGAGACTACAGGCGTGCACTACCTATGCCTGGCTAATTTTTTTTTTTTTTTTTTTTTTTTAGTAGAGATGGGGTTTCACCATGTTAGCCAGGATGGTCTCGAACTCCTGACCTCGTGATCCTCCCGCCTCGGCCTCCCAAAGTGCTGGGATTACAGGTGTGAGCCACCGCGCCCGGCAGCAGTTAATATTATTTTCCTCATTTTACAGATGCAGGATCTGAGCCACAAAGAGGTTAGGTTGTGGACTCAAGAACACACAGCAAACAAGTTCCTACCTCAGATTGAAACCCAGAACATGTGCTCTTAATCACAACACTGTTAGGCTCCCTTTTCTCCAGCAGGAAAAAAACGGTTAATTAACTCATCCTTAGTTACAGAGTTAGAAAGTGACCCAGCTGTGGCTGGGCGTGTTGGCTCACGCTTGTAATCCCAGCACTTTGGGAGGCCGAGGTGGGCGGATCACCTGAGTTCAAGACCAGCCTAGTCAACATGGTGAAACCCTGTCTCTACTCAAAATACAAAAATTAGCTGGGTGTGGTGGTGCACACCTGTAGTCTCAGCTATTCGGGAGGCTGAGGCAGGAGAATCGCTTGAACCTGGGAGGCGGAGGTTGCAGTTAGCCGGGATTGTGCCACTGCACTCCAGCCTGGGCACAAAGTGAGATTCTGTCTTAAAAAAAAAAAAAAAGAAAGTGACCTAGTTGTGATTCAAACTCAGGTTTAGTCCTTTGAATTTGTGCTGAGTCATCATTCTGCTAATGGAAATGGAAAACTTAGAACATTTGTTCCAGGAAAGAATGTTAGCAAAGGAACAAGTGGTCCTGGCAACATTTTATAGTACTTGGTTTAGAAATCAATTTTTCAGTATCCTTCAGTTGCAAAATACAGGTTGTGAAATTATCAATGTTCTGTTTTCTTTACTGGTGCCTAACAAACCACCCCCAAACTTAATAGCTCAAAATAGAGATTTGGCAAACTTTTTTATGTTTGTTTGTTTTTGGTGGAGGTAGGGAGTGAGGCGGCTCCCTGTCCCAAGGTCTTCCGTGGTCCAGCCTCCCTCACTGCCATCCCACCTGCAAAGGGAGGGCACAGAACTGTTTTCTGTTCTGTGACTCCATACGGCAGACTTTTTTTTTTTTTTTTTTTTTTGAGAAGGGCTGGAGAATGAATATTTTCAGCTTTGAAGGCCATGTTTCTACTACCCTGCCATTACAGCATGAAAACATTATAGACAATAAATCGATGAATGAGTGTGGCCGTGTGCCAATAAAACTTTGCTTACCAAACAAGGTAGTGGGCCCGATTTGGTTTGTATATGGTAGTTTACTGACTCCTGGCTTAAAACACAATTCTGTGGTTCTAGGGCTTTACTGGGCTCAGCTGAGTGGTTCTAATTTGGAGTCTGTCATGACACTGCAGCCAGATAACATCTAGGGCTGGGATTGTTTGAAGACTTCTTCACTCACACGGCTTGCACTGGCTCTGAAGGTTGGAACAGCTTGGGGCTGGTTGGACATTTGTATCTTAAAGATGCCTGTCATATTCATATTCCAATTTCTTTTATTCCCCCCATTCCGATTTCTAAAAATAAAAGAAAAAAATTAAAAGATGCCTCTCCATGTGACTAGCTTGGGCTTCCTTACAGCATGGCTGTCTCCCAGTGAGGATGCTCCAAGAGACTTAAGGTGATACTTTAAATGTTTCTTAGGATCTGACTTTAGGAGTCACAGGCATCACTTCTGCTTTATTCTATTGGTTAAAACCTAGTCATAGGTCCAGTCCTGATTGAAGGGGAAGGAATGACACACGGAATAAATACTGGCTAGATTGCTGTTTGGGTACCATCTTTGGCAACAAGTCTCCAGTTTGATTTTTCAGAGAACTTGCTGACTTTCAGATGCTAATATTCTTGTGGCCCAATAAAGATCACACAAACCCAAACAACATGGCCAGGATAGAAATACATACCTTTATGTGATAACTGTTCATAGCAGAAGGTTTTATACCCTCCCTTTGGTAGACAATTTACTGGAGAAATCTGAAAAGATTGCTATTGATAAAAATTCACTTTGACAGTAAGAAGAGTGGTTATTTGATAGATTCTTTGGATGCTCACTGTTGAAAACCACACAGAGTGGAAAGTTGATATGTAGGTTGAGAAATAAACATTTAGTCTGGATAATGTGTGTGCATTATGGGAGGCTGTGTTAAGCCCTGGCCAGGCCTGCTGGCTTCGGACAGCTCATGGGTCAACTTCAGACTCTGGAAGAAGGACTTTCACCCCACTTTCCATCTGTATGCTATGTCAAGTCAGCGGTCCCTGATATCTGTGGTCCAAGCTCTACAAATGCGTGTGTTTGCTGTACAGCAGGGGAAGTATGCCTCTGAGTTTCTGCTAAATAGGCTTAATTCCACCTGCCACAAGCTGACAAAGACCTGAGATCAGGGCTTCATGCTATCTAGTTATCTCCCTGTGTACCTTTGCCCTTTCTGTTTACATATAAATGGCATGCCTGGGCAAGGCACCAGGATCTACTTCCATTAGGTTGGTGGAAAAGTAATTACCATTTTTGCCATTACATTTATGACATTGCAATTACTTTTTTTTTTTTTTTTTTGAGACGGAGTCTCACTCTGTTGCCCAGGCTGGAGTGCAGTGGCACGATCTCGGCTCACTACAACCTCTGCCTCCCAGGTTCAAGCAATTCTCTGCCTCAGCCTCCCGAGTAGCTGAGATTACAGGCTCCCGCCACCATGCCCAGCTAATGTTTCTATTTTTAGTAGAGATGGCCTTTCACCATGTTGCCCAGGCTCGTCTTGAACTCCTGACCTCGTGATTCACCCGCCTCGGCCTCCCAAGGTGTTGGGATTACAGGCATGAGCCACCATGCCTGGCCTTTTTATTTTTATTGATTTTTTTTTTTTTTTTTTTAGGTGGAGTCTCAATCTGTCATCCAGGCTGGAGTGCAGTGGCACGATCTTAGCTCACTGCAACCTCCGCTTCCCAGGTTCAAGTGATTCTCCTGCCTCAGCCTCCCAAGTAGCTGGGATTACAGACATGTGCCACCATGCCCGGCTAATTTTTCTATTTTTAGTAGAGATAGAGTTTCACCATGCAACCCCAGCTCACTGTAACCTCTGCCTCCCAGGTTCAAGCAATTCTCTGCCTCAGCCTCCCGAGTACCTGGGATTACAGGCACCCGCTGCCATGCCCAGCTAATTTTTATATTTTTAGTAGAGACGGGGTTTCACCATTTTGGCCAGGCTGGTCTGGAACTCCTGACCTCAGATGATCCACCCAACTCAGCCTCCCAAAGTGGTGGGATTACAGACGTGAGGCACTGCACCCAGCCAAGGAACTGCAATTACTTTTGCACCAACCTAATAGGAGCCACTCCTGGACATTGGTCCCGTTTTTATTTTATGATCCAGGGGCTCCGTCTGGATTTGCAGGAAGAGATAACACATTGATTCCAGGCCAAAGCCTTGAGCGCTGGCACCAGCTGGCAGAGGACTCCTGCTTTTGCAGGATATTAAGGAACGCCCCGGCAACAATAGAAGTGGAACATTCTTCATTTCTCACTGCCCTTCTGACCCTGTGCACGTAATTTTTTTGTAGAAGGAAAGAGATCAAATTGTAGGAGTTAGGAAGCAAATGCCTGAGGTTGAATACACTCTGTATTTGGTATCTGCTGGATGATAGGAAATGGGTTTTTTTTTGTTTGTTTTGTTTTTGTTTTTGTTATTTTTTTGAGACAGAGTTTTGCTCTTGCTGCCCAGGCTGGAGTGCAATGGCGTGATCTGGACTCACTGCAACCTCTGCCTCCTGGGTTCAAGCGATTCTCCTGTCTCAGCCTCCTGAGTAGCTGGGATTACAGGCATGTGCGACCATGTGTGGCTAATTTGGTATTTTTAGTAGAGACAGGGTTTCTCCACGTTGGTGGGGCTGGTCTCGAGCTCCCGACCTCAGGTGATCCACCTGCCTCGGGCCTCCCAAAGCGCTGGGATTACAGGCGTGAGCCACCTCGCCCAGCCAGGAAATGGTTTTATTGTGGACTTCTATTTTAGTCCCCCACCCCCGGGAAGCATAATCCCTCTAACTGCCTGGACGGCTCCCATCCTGTTTATAAAACTCCAGGGAGGGAACCATCAGTCCCGTTTCAATCTATAGATTGGTGCGAAAGTAACTGTGGTTTTGGCCATTGCTTTTAATGGCAAAATCTGCAATTACTTTTGCACCAACCTTAATAGGGTTCCTAATTGTTAGGATGTATTGCAAGATACCATAGTGGCATAGCCCAGATGGGGCAAACAGAATATGTATGGTTTGTTTCCTGACTCTGAGCAGTCAGCAGTTGATGCACAGAACTCTGCACGCCCCTCCTCCCACACTGTTTATTTGGGTTCAAGCATTCCTACTGAAACACTAATTTAAATCCTTTAATTTCTACTGGTTGACCCTGATGATGTCTGTGATGTTTAGACTTTTGTGTCAGCTTGGCTAGCCTGCAGTATGCAGTTGTTTTTTGTTTGTTTGTTTTTGTTTTTTAACAGAATCTTGCCCTGTCGTCCAGGCTGGAGTGTAGTGGCACAATCTCAGCTCACTGCAACCTCTGCCTCCCGGGTTCAAGCAATTCTCCTGCCTCAGCCTCCCGAGTAGCTGGGATTACAGGTGCATGCCACCACACCCTGCTAATTTTTGTATTTTCAGTAGAGACGGGATTTCGCCATGTTGGCCAGGCTGGTCTTGAACTCCTGACCTCAGGTGATCCGCCTGCCTCAGCCTCCCAGGCGTGAGCCACTGGGCCTGGCCCAGTACCCAGTTGTTTAATCAAATGCTAGCCTAGGTGTTGCTGTGACAGTATTTCGTAGACATAGTTAACATCTATAATCAGTTGACTTTAGATAAAGGAGATGAATGGCGATAACCTGGGTGGGCCCGAGCTAATCAGTTGAAGGCCTTAAGAACATAAACAGGTTTCTTGTAGAAGAAATTCTGCCTTAAGACTGCAGCATCAAATCCTCTCTAAGCTTCCAGACTTCCAGCCTACCCTACAGATTTTGGACTTGCCAGCCTCTGCAATTGCATGAGTCAATTTCTTTACTCCTCCCCCATTTTTTTTTTTCTTTTTGAAACAGAGTCTCGCTCTGTTGCCCAGGCTAGAGTGCAGTGGCACAATCTCGGCTCACTGCAACCTCCGCCTTCCGGGTTCAAGCGATTCTTGTGCCTCAGCCTCCCAAGTAGCTGGGATTACAGGCGTGCGCCACCATGCCCAGCTAATTTTTGTGTTTTTAGTAGAGATGGGGTTTCCCCATACTGGCCAGGCTGGTCTTGAACTCCTGACCTCATGTAATCCACCCGCCGCTGCCTCCTAAAGTGTTGGGATGACAGGTGTGAGCCACCGTGCCCAGCCCGATTTCTTGAAATCCATCAGTTTCCTATTCATTCTGTTTCCCTGGAGAGTGCTAACTGTCCCCGTATCCTATGCCACAGATTTACTCTTGTGAGCTTTTCATTTATTTGATACTCGGTGAATTATATGAACACTAACTATGGGCTGGGCCCCATCTTGTCCAATAATTTCCCCTCTGCATATAAGCCCAGACTCAATTTAAGATCCCTAAAACATGCATCAGTGCCCAGATGTCCTTAGTGGAGCTAGGGTTTCAGGCTATTGAAGATGTTAGGAAGGGAGGACAGAAACCAAACACAGTAAGTTCTCAACACAGAATTCAGAATTTCTCTCTTATTCTATATGATTGATCTTCTGACCACATATACAAACACTTTTTGTGACAAAATATGAACACTTTTGGAGATTAAGTGCTCAGCCAGTGGGGTTGCTTCATATATCATTATCTGTAGCCTCACTCCCTCAATGATTTTTCTTTTTTTTTTTTTTTTTTTTTTTAGGAAGTGGTTTTTTTTCCCCCCCCGGCTGGGGTGGCGGGGCGGGTTTCGGGCTCCCCGCCCCCCCTTCCCCCCACCCAGGCTGGAGTGCAGTGGCAGGATCTCGGCTCACTGCAACCTCTGCCTCCCGGGTTCAAGCGATTCTCCTGCCTCAACCTCCCGAGTAGCTGGGACTACGGGCATACGCCACCATGCCCGGCTAATTTTTTTTTTTTTTTTTATATTTAGTAGAGAGGGGGGTTTCACCATGTTGGCCAGGCTGGTCTTGAACTCCTGACCTCAAATGATCTGCCTGCCTCGGCCCCCCAAAGTGCTGAGGTTACAGGCGTGAGCCACCGCGCCCAGCCATATACTCTTAAGTTTGGTTGAAGTTTGTTTATATATTGTTAGGTTACAGTTTGCCACATAAGGAGGCAGCTTTAGGCCAAATTTCACTTGATTTAAGCAAATGGTTTTCTCAATGCTGCAGTGAGGTGAGGGCAGAAAGACCGGAACGCTTGATGTGTCAGGAGGGAAATGTCTTCACTAACGTAGAACCACCTGAAATTTCAGTGGATCACATCTGAGAAATGAATCTGAAGATGAGTTGAAATCAAATATATAAAGTCAAGTTCCTTTATATTGGACAAAATGCTGATCCTTGATGTTTCATAAATGCTTTCATACATACCAGGGAACTATTATTATCTCTATTTTGGAGTAAAAAAGTGGGTGTTCAGAGTGGTTAATCATTTTATGAAGTCATGTAGCTCGTAAGTGGCAGAGCTGGGATTTGACCCCAGGCACTTTCATCCCAAGTCTATGTTTGTAATCGGTGACTTACGGTCCCCAAAAGATACGTTCACGTCCCAACCTCTGGAACCTACCAGTGTGACCTTATTTGGAAAAAGGGTCTTTGCATATGTCATCAAGTGAAGAATCTCAAGATGAGAGTATCATTAATTACCTGGTGGGCCTTAAATCCAATAATAAGTATCCTTATGAGATAAAAAAGAGGAGAAGACACAGATACACAGAGTAGAAGGCCATGTGAAGATGGAGGCAGAGATTGGAGTGTTGCAGCCACAAGCCACCGAAGGCCTGCAGCCACCAGGCGCTGGAAGAGACCAGCAAGGATCCTTCCCCAGAGCCTCCAGAGGGAATGTGCCCCGACCGATACCTTGATTTTGGACTTCTGGCCTCCAGCACTGTGAGAGAATAACCCACGAGTGTGTGGTGGTTTGTGCTGGCAGACACAGGAAGCTAATACCGTGCTCGTTAGTTCTACATGGCCCCACTTCCTCCAGAGCTATGTGGGCCTTCCCTATTAGTTGATGTTCATCAGTTCTATTGCACAAAGCTGAAGTTGTCCAACAACAGCACTCAAATCCCACACATCCTCAGGGGACCTTGAGGGTTCTAGGCTCTCTAAGGTAAGGTGCCAGTTAGGGAGGACAGAATCCAGAAACAGTGAGTTCGTTTTTTTCTTTTTCTTTTTTTTTTTTTGAGAGGGAGTTTCACTCCTATTGCCTGGCTGGAGGGCAATGGTATGATCTCAGCTCACTGCAACCTCCGCCTCCTGGGTTCAAGCGATTCTCTTGCCTCAGCCTCCCGAGTAGCTGGGATTACAGGCATGTGTCACCACTCCAGGCTAATTTTGAATTTTTAGTAGAGATGGGGTTTCACCATGTTGGCCAGGATGGTCTCCAACTCCTGACCTCAGGTGATCTGCCGGCCTTGGCCTCCCAAAGTGCTGGGATTACAGGCATGAGCCACTGTGCCCGGCCAACAATGAATTATTAATACAGAACCCAGAACTTCTCTCCCATTCTGTACTCTCCTCTAACCATATAAACAAAAATTAATATGCAAAACGTTTGTGGTGGGGCGCGGTAACTCACGCCTGTAATCCCAGCACTTTGGGAGGCCGAGGCAGGTGGATCACGAGGTCAGGAGTTCAAGACCAGCCTGGCCAAGATGGTGAAACCCCGTCGCTACTAAAAATACAAAAAATTAGCCAGGCGCAGTGGCAAGCTCCTGTAATCCCAGCTACTCCAGAGGCTGAGGCAGGAGAATTGCTTGAACTCGGAGGGCGGAGGTTGAAGTGAGCCGAGATTGCGCCACTGTAATCCAGCCTGGGTGACAGAGTGAGACTGTCACACACAAAAAAAAACAAAAAACAAAACAACAAACAAACATTTGCATCTGAAAGAAATCTGCAGACTTTTGTGTCATTTTCATTGATATTTCTCTCAGGTTCATCAATCTTGCCAGAAAATCTGCAGAATCTGCAGATATTCTTGCTAGAGAAGCCACAGTGAGTGTGAACATTTTAGCCGGGGATGGGAGGAAGGAAAAGCAGTCCTGGGGACATTCTTCGACCCAGGGGACCGGTGATGCTCCATTAAGTGGCACTTGCAGATCAAGTTCTGTTTCTGCTTCAAACAGAATGTTCAGGCACCCAAGAGATAGAACAAAGTGCTGAACTCTGTTCTTCACATCATTAACCTTAATGACCTTCAGGTAATTCCCATCCATACACAGAGTCCTACAGATTTTTGAGATCCAAAAGGTTATTTTACTATTGTCTTACCAAATTTATAGGAGTCTTGTCTTCAGCATTAGGTAGCAGCTATGTGAATCTTCCAGGGGTAAAGGTCCACAGGGATTCTCCCACAATCCCTTCCTGGATGCCACAAACACAGCATGTCCCTCTCCCCCCAATCCCTGCACCTTCTAGGCAACATTTAATGCACTTTTTTTTTTTTGAGACAGTCTCACCCAGGCTGGAGTGCAGTGGTGCGATCTCAGCTCACTGCAACCTCCACCTCCTTGGTACAAGTGATTCTTCTGCCTCAGCCTCTTGAGTAGCTGGGACTAATAGGCACATGCCACCACACCTGTCTAATTTTTGTATTTTTAGTAGAGACGGGGTTTCACCATATTGGCCAGGCTGGTCTCCAACTCCTGACCTTGTGATCTGCCCACCTTGGCCTCACAAAGTGCTGGGATTACAGGCATGAGCCACCGCGCCTGGCTTTTTTTTTGAGACAGAGTCTCACCCAGGCTGGAGTGCAGTGGCACGATCTTGGTTCACTGCAACCTCTGCCTCCCAGGTTCAAGTGATTCTCCCACCTCAGCCTCCCGAGTAGCTGGGACTACAGGCGCCCATCACCATGCCCGGCTAATCTTTGTATTTTTAGTAGAGACGGGGTTTCACCATGTTGTCCAGGCTGGTCTCTAACTCCTGGACTCAAGTGATCCACCTGCCTCGGCCTCCCAACGTGCTGGGATTACAGGTGTGAGCCACCGCGCCTGGCCTAATATCACCACTATCTAATTAATTCCAGAACATTTTCATCATCTCCCCTGAAAAACTCCCCACCCATTAGCAGTTACCCTCCATCCCCCCAGGGCCTGGCAGCCACGAGTCTCCTTTCTGTCTCTGTGGATGTGTCTGTTCTGGACATTGCATATGAGTGGAATCGTGCACTCTGTGGCTTTCGTGTCTGGCTTCCTTCACTCAGCATGACGTTTTCCAGGCTCATCCGTGGGGTGGCAAACGGCAGAGCTGCATTCCTTTCCATGGCTGAGTTATCCTCTGTTGGATGGATAAGGCCGCACTTTGTTTGGACATCTAGGTTGTTTCTGCTTTGGGGCTGTTATGAATAATACTGCTATGAACACTCATGTACAGATTTTTGTGTGGATGTATCATTTCTCTTGGGTATATACTTAGGAATGGGATAGCTGGGTTATAGGGTGATGCTATGTTTAACTTTCTCAGGAATTGCTAACCTGTTTTCCAAAACGTCTGACACTTTTATGACTTAACTGCTTGGTGCCTGAGTTTACTGTGATGGGTAAAGAATATTCCTGGCCAGGCATGGAGGCTCATGCCTATAATCCTAGCACTTTGGGAGGCCGAGGCAGGTGGATCACTTGAGGTCAGGAGTTCGAGACCAGCCTGGCCAACATGGTGAAACCCCATCTCTACTAAAAATATAGAAATTAGCTGGGCACGGTGGTGCATGCCTGTAGTCTCAGCTACTCGGGAGGCTGAGGCAGGAGAATCGCTTGAACCCAGGAGGCAGAGGCTGCAGTGAGCTGACGGCAATGGAGTGAGACTCTCTCTCAAAAAAGAAAAAAAAAAAGAATATTCACGAGAAGGACACTTGGAGAAGTACCCAGCACAGTGCCTGGCTCACACTGTGTGCTCTACATTAGCTATGATTATCATCAGTTAGGGCTAGAAAAATTATTATGAGTCTGAAAAGCCAGATCAACCATCAAGGGGTACTGTGAAAACTGAATGAGTTGACTGGGCACAGTGGATTACACACCTGTAATCCCAGAACTTTGGGAGGCCAAGGTGGGAGGATTGCTTTAGCCCAGGAGTTGGAGATGAGACTGGGCAACATAGTGAGACCCCATCTCATTTAAAAAAAAATTTTTATATAAAAAATTAAATTAAATAAAAAAACTGAATGAGTTAATGCCAGGAGTGATTAGCATAGTACCTGTTACACACTGAGCACTTAATAAAATTGGCTGTTATGACTGACAGGCATTTGACCAGCTAAGAGCATACAGTCAAGAGACAGAATGAACCCTGGTACTGCCAGTTACTGGCTGTGTGTCCATGGGCAGGTCACATAACATCTCTGGGCCTCAGCTTCCCTTTCTGTATGATGGTCATAATGACAGTACCTCCCTCACAGGACGACTGCACCAGTTGATAAACATAGACGTGTAGGCCAGGCACGGTGGCTCGTGCCTGTGATCCTAGCACTTTGGGAAGCTGAGGTAGGCAGATTACTTGAGATCAGGAGTTCGTGTCCAGCCTGGCCAACATAGAGAAACCCTATCTCTACTAAAAATACCAAAATTAGCTGAGGGTGATTGGGGGCGCCTGTAATCCCAGCTACTTGGGAGGCTGAGGCACAAGAATCACTTGAACCTGGGAGGCAGAGGTTGCAGTAAGCTGAGATTGTGCCACTGCACTCCAGCCTGGGCGACAGAGACTCCATCTTAAAGAAACACAAACATTGTGTAGTGACTACTACATACTAAGTGTTATATAAGTACCAGCTCTTAGCAGCATTATATTTTTCGTTATGTGACTTTCAGAAAACCGTGGCCCAAGCTTATCTCTTTAGAAGCTCTGGGCCCATTTCTGTCTGAGACAGGCATGCTTATGCCCATTTTGTAGATGAAGAAACTGAGATTCAGGGAAAGGAAGTCTCACAGCCAGAAAGTGGAGGTGGGAGTCCAAAAGCTTTGCTCTGAACCCCCTGACCCTGACTTGTGGGAGCCTTCTCTGGTAGGAAAGAGAGTCCTTTTGTCCTCTCTCTCTCTCTTTTTTTTTTTTGGTGGAGGGATAGAGCAGAGTCTTGCTCTGTTGCCCAGGCTGGAGTACAGTGGCACAATCTTGGCTCAGTGCAACCTCCGCCTCCCGGGTTCAAGCGATTCTCCTGCCTCAGCCTCCCAAGTAGCTGGGATTATAGGTGCCCACCACCACGCCCGGCTAATTTTTGTATTTTTAGTAGAGATGGGGTTTCACCATGTTGGCCAGGCTGCTCTAGAAATCCTGGGCTCAAGTGATCCTCCTGCCTTGGCCTCCCAAAGTGCTGGGATTTTTGGTGTGAGCCACTGTGCTGGGCCAACAAGATCACTTCTTGGCATAGCAGAACAGCAAGCATTCAGAGAAAGCATGCTTCTCCAAAAAGCTCTAAAGTTGCTTAATAAGCCATTATGCTTTATCCATAATTCTGGTCTAAACTTTAATTCTTCTTGAAGTTTTCACACTCTTCTTCAAACATGGGTATCTATGGGTATCCCCACTCCCTTACTCCTCGTATGAAGTGTTATTTGTATGGAAGATTCGGAGAAGGCTGGGACTTCATGGATGTGACTCATAGAATTAACATCAGCAATGAGGGAACTTTGTTGTCTCAAATAACCAAACCAAGGGAAAGGTGGAGGTAGAATTCCAGATAACCGGATTCAGAAGCATCTGCTTCATTCTCTCCTACTGCATGTGGGCTTTTGGCTCATAGCAGAGAACAAGGCTTAAACGTCTTCCTTTGATCTCCTGAAACTTGAGGTAACAGAAAAGTCTTCCCTTACCTCCATCATCAGTTAGAAGAGTCATGACTGTAGCTGGGTCATGAGTCCATACCCAGGGGGACAGGTTCATATGCTATGTCCTGAGTCAACTTCCAGTTCTGTGGTCTGAGGGTCTGTAAGTCACTGCTGAAGTTGAACATGCTTGAGCTGGGGGGCTGGGGCGGGTTTTATAAGCATAGGGTAATGAAGTGTGATCTGATTGGATCTTGCAGTGAGGTGATGCCAGGAGGCATGATTTGATTGGATCTTGCGAGGAGGTGATGCCAGGAGGCATGATCTGATTGGATCCTGTGATGGGGTGATAACAGGGCTTGATCTGATTGGATCCTGGATCTTGCCTTGTAGGCTGAATGTTTAATTCAGTCCCCACTCCTCAGTCTGCTCCTCGGTCTTAGCACTTAGGCTCCCCCTGAGGTTACATAGTTGGTTCATCTGGGGATGCCCAGGTTATGGGACTTTCAACCTGGGGGCCCATGGCAACGGGAAAACAACTCACAACTTGGTTACATAAAAGTCAAGCCAGTCTGGTGTGGTTACATTTAGTTCTGAAAATGAATCTAGCTCTCATAAATGACATACACACTTAAAAAATGTAGCTGGGCGCAGTGGCTCACGCCTATAATCCCAGCACTTCGGGAGGCTGAAGCAGGAGAATCTCTTGAGCCCATGAATTTGAGACCAGCCTGGGAAACATAGCGACCTCATCTCCACACAAAAATTTAAAACATTAGCTGGGAGTCGTGGTGCATGTCTGTCATTCCAGCTACTGGGGAGGCTGAGGTGGGAGAATCGCTTGAGCCTGGGAGGTCAAGTTTGCAGTGAACCATGATCACACCATTTCGCTCCAGCCTGGGCGACACAGCGAGACTCTGTCTCAAAAGCATGTATATTAGTGGTTAGACCAGTGGTATATCTGTATAATTGCATATTACTCAGACAAACTAAGGAATGAAGCACTGATACACGCTACAATGTGGACGAATCTGAAAAACATGCTGAGTGAAAGAAGTCAGGAGCCAAGGGCCATATGTTGTATAAATCCATTTATTTATTTAGAGACAGAGTCTCGCTCTGTCGCCCAAGCTGGAGTGCAATGGCATGATCTCAGCTCACTGCAATCTCCGCCTCCTGGGTTCAAGTGATTCTCCTGCCTCAGCCTCCCGAGTAGCTGGGATTACAGGCGCCCACCACCATGCCTGGCTAATTTTTGTATTTTCAGTAGAGGCGGGGTTTCTCCATGTTGGTCAGGCTGGTCTCGAACTCCCGACCTCAGGTGATCCGCCTGCCTCAACCTCCCAAAGTGCTGGGATTACAGGCATGAGCCACTGTGCCCGGCCGTATAATTCCATTTATATAAAATATTCAGAATCAGCAAATTTATGGAGACAGAAAGTAGATTAGTTTTTGCCAGGGGCTGCGAGGGAGGAAGAATGGGTAGTGATTACTTAATGGGTACAGGGTGATGAGGTTTGGGAACTAGATAGAAGCGATGGTTGCATAACACTGTGTACTAAATGCTACTGAATTGTGCATTTAAAAATGGCTAAATACGGCCGGGCGCGGTGGCTCACGCCTGTAATCCCAGCACTTTGGGAGGCCGAGGTGGGCGGATCATGAGGTCATGAGATCGAGACCATCCTGGCTAACACGGTGAAACCCGGTCTCTACTAAAAATACAAAAAATTAGACGGGCATGGTGGTGGGGGCCTGTAATCCTAGCTACTCCTGTAAACCCAGGAGGCGGAGCTTGCAGTGAGCTGAGATTGTGCCACTGGACGCCAGCCTGGGCGACAGAGCGAGACTCCGTCTCAAAAAAAAAAAAAAAAAAGGTTAATTGCATCTTATGTGAACTTAAAATAAAAAAAAAATTTCAAATGCATATTCTACTTCATTTTAAAAAGTTTAAAATCGTCTGAGGGGAAGCTTGAAGTTTTCTGAGAATTTAGTTAACCTGCCGAAGATTATACTGTTAGCAATTTATCAGGATCTTGTTTTTAAATGGCAGGAAAGGTGATGAATTTGTTAATTACACTGACTTAATAATACCACATAGTAAACATACAGCAAAACATCACGTTATACCCCACAAATAGATGCAGTTACTATTTGTCATCAGGATCTTGATTTGAATGCAAGTTCTTCCCTACAAATGCCCTACTGGCTCCCCACCCCATCACTGTCAGTATTGTCTTAATCACCTTTGAGCTTTGGCTGCACCTTTTTTCTTCTTTTTTTCTCTGAGATGGAGTCATGCTCTGTGGCCCAGGCTGGAGTGCACTGGCATGATCTCGGCTCATTGCAACCTCCGCCTCCCGGGTTCAAGCGGTTCTCCTGCCTCAGCCTCCTGAGTAGCTGGGATTACAGGCGCCCACCACCACGCCCAGTTAAATTTTGTATTTTTAGTAGAGACAGGGTTTCACCATGTTGGCCAGGCTGGTCTCGAACTCCTGACTTCAAGTGATCTGCCTGCCTCAGCCTCCCAAAGTGTTGGGATTACAGGCATGAGCCACTGCGACTGGCCATGGCTGTGCCTTTTTTCAATAAAAGGAGTAATCAACATGGAAAAGAGATCAAATCTTTATTGATCAGAATGGTCAGGATTGGAAAGGATAGAATTATATTTGGAGAGGAAGCTGATGAATATGTGACTTCTGTCTCTTCCAGAACACCAAGAGGTATCTAAGTACTGTGGAGGAAAAAGAAGCGTTAGAATGATGTCATAGTTTTTCACCCTGCAAAGATCCGTATCACAGTCTGTCTCTCACCCTGATAGACAATTGCTTTTCCTGCCTGATGGGAGATCTGGTCTATTCCCAAGAACTAAATAGCATGGGTAAATGGGTCAGGAGAAGGGCGGAGGAGCATGAAAGATCAGTGGCCTCAGAAGGGTATAAGTATTTCTCTTTGACTTTCAAATTAAATATACAATTACGGATTATTTTTATGACCACATTGCTAGTATTTGAAAAAAAATGTAGCAAATTGATTATTTTCAGCATTAAGAAAGTTGTTAAAAATGGACAGTCTCAGCTGGGCGTGGTGGCTCACGCCTGTAATCCCAGCACTTTGAGAGGCCGAGGCTGGTGGATCATCTGAGGTCAGGAGTTCAAGACCATCCTGGCCAACATGGTGAAACCCCATCTCTACTAAAAATACAAAATTAGCTGCGCGTGGTGGCACGCGCCTGTAATCCCAGCTACTTTGGAGGCTGAGGCAGGAGAATTGCTTGAACCCGGAAGAGGAAGGTTGCAGTGAGCCGAGATCATGCCATTGAACTGCAGCTGGGGCAACAAGAGTGAAACTCATCTCAAAACAAAAAAATAAAATAAATAAAAATAAAAAAACACAAAAAAAACCGAAATGCCCCACAGGAATCTTTGTCTCTGTGCCACTGATCTTATGAATAATGACTCCAAAGATGTTTCTGAATAAATGGCTCTGAGTTCTGACAAGTGCATCATGCTGTTGGGAAGGAATGAATACTGACTTTAACCACCACTGACCCTGGCTTCTGTGCGGGGCTTCATCCCTTAGAGGCTGATGGGCTAAGACATCCAGGCTTGCCATGTCCATTTCCATATACATAAAATGGCAGTTCTGATGGGGAGAGAGGTCATGAGTGAGACACTTATAATAGAGCTTATAGCAGGGGCTCATTGAATGGTGCCTATTCGTGAGTGGTCTTTGAATAACATCTCGTTAAGGTGATGGGATTTGACACCTGGGTTTGGACAGAGCCCAAGACTCTGAAGCCTGTTTCCTCATTGGCATATGGGCGTGATGATTCCTGTAGTCCCTTTTTGAGGTCATGGCGCAGGTTAAATGAGGTGCTGTGCAGGAATTACTCAGCGTGGTGGCCAGAGCTTATTGTGATCAATCAAATCCTCACTAAATAACACAGAGCATGAGGGTGCGTGGACTCTCCCATGTCTCCTGACTCTGCTTTTCTCCTTCTCTTGTGTTTTTCTTTTCTTTTCTTTTCTTTTCTTTTTTTTTTTAGAGGGAGTCTCACTCTGTTGCCCAGGCTGGAGTGCAGTGGCGCAATCTTGGCTCACTGCAAGCTCTGCCTCCGGGGTTCACGCCATTCTCCTGCCTCAGCCTCCTGAGTAGCTGGGACTACAGGCGCCCGCCACTATGCCCGGCTAATTTTTTTTGTATTTTTAGTAGAGACTGGGTGATTTTTTTGAGACAGAGTCTCACTCTGTCACCCAGGCTGGAGTGCAGTACCATCATGCCCACTCAGCTAATATTTATTTATTTAGAGACGGAGTCTTGCTCTCTTGTCCAGGCTGGAGTGCAATGGCACAATCTCGGCTCACTGCAACCTCCACCTCCGGAGTTCAAGCGATTCTCTTGCCTCAGCCTCCTGAGTAGCTGGGATTACAGGCGCCCACCACCACGCCTGGCTAATTTTTGTATTTTTAGTAGAGACGGGGTTTCACTGTGTTAGCCAGGATGGTCTCAATCTCCTGACCTCGTGATCCGCCCGCCTTGGCCTCCCAAAGTGCTGGGATTACAGGCATGAGCCGCTGCACCAAGCCCTTTTTTTTTTTAAATTTTTTGTAGACATGGGGTTCTCACTATATTGCCCAGGCTGGTCTCCAACTTCTGGGCTCAAGTGATCCTCTCACATTGGCCTCCCAAAGTGCTGGGATTGCTGGTGTGAACCCCCCGTGCCTGGCCTCTTTTCAATGGAAACTAAACTTATTTCTTCACCAGCCTGGGATCAAGGACTAATCATCCAAGCCAGAGGTCAGAGGTCTTTTTAGCAGGGCCCAGTGGCCAACTGCAACCCAACCCACTGTCAGTGTTTGTACAGCCCATGCCATGAGCTAATGATTTTCTCATTTTTAAACGGTTGGCCAAAAAAAAAAAAAAAAAAAAAGAACAGGCAATTAATACTTTTCCATACCTAAAAATTATATGAGATCCAAATCTCAGGATACATAAATAAAATATTATTGGGCCAGGTACAGTGGCTCACACCTGTAATCTCAGCAATTTGGAAGGCTGAGGCGGGAGGATCACTTGAACCCAGAAATTCAAGACCAGCCTGGGCAACACAGTGAGACCCCGGTCTCTAAAAATAAAAAAAATTAGCCAAAGATGTTTCCTTCTTTGTTGTAAATTTTTGTTGACGAACACAAGCTGTGTATGGCATGCAACTGTGGTCCCAGCTACTTGGGAGGCTGAGGTGGGAGGATTGCTTGAGCCTGGGAGGTTGAGGCTGCGGTGAGCTGTGATTGAACCACTACCCTCCAGCCTGGGTGACTGAGTGAGTCCCTGTTTTTAAAAAAATATTGGAACACAGCCACATTTATTATTTTTCTTATTTTTCTTTTTTTTTTTTCTGAGATGGAGTCTTGCTCTGTTGCCCATGCTGGAGTGCGGCGGCGCAATCTCGGCTCACTGCAACCTCTGCCTCCGGGGTTCAAGTGATTCCCCTGCCTCAGCCTCCTGAGTAGCTGCGACTACAGGCGCATGCCACCATACCCGGCTAATTTTTGCATTTTTGGTAGAGATGGGGTTTCACCATGTTGGCCAGGCTGGTCTTGAACACCTGACCTCAGGCAATCCTACTGCCTCGGCCTCCCAAAGCACTGCGATTACAGGCGTGAGCCACCACACCAGGCCTGTTCATTTATTTTTGTATTGCTTCTGGCTGCTTCTGTGCTGCAATGGCAGAGTTGAGTATTTGTGACAGAGACCACATGACCTGCTCAGCCTGAGGTATTTACTATTAGGCTCTTCACAGGAAATGTTTGGCAACTCTTGGTTTAAGCCATTACCAGTTAATCTAGGCTGCAAGCTCCCCACTCCCTCACTCCAGAGGATTCTCATTTTAAGAGATCTATACGGGGCCGGGCACGGTGGCTCATGCCTGTAATCCCAGCACTTTGGGAGGCCGAGGTGGGTGGATCACCTGAGGTCAGGAGTTCCAGACCAGCCTGACCAACATGGAGAAACCCCATCTGTACTAAAAATACAAAATTAGCCGGGCGTGGTGGTGCATGCCTGTAACCCCAGCTACTCGGGAGGCTGAGGCATGAGAATCACTTGAACCCAGGAGGTGGATGTTGTGGTGAGCCAATATTGCGCCATTGCACTCCAGCCTGGGCAACAAGAGCGAAACTCCGTCTCCAAAAAAAAAAAAAAAATCTATAGGATCCCCCATTCCACCGTTCCCCAACCAGCTTACTTCTGAGGAGAACATTGCTTCCATTTCTTATCTTTATTGTAATTTTTTGTCAATGAACACCAACTCCGATTCAAAATATAGCCTTCCTTGGTGCAATTGTGAATGACTTTTTGTCTGAAGAAGAAGGGGAAGACACACTGAGGAGGATCTGCAGGGAAAATGGGGGCAGAGGAAGAATTAGGAACATAAACAGTTTCTAAGAAATTGTTTAATTTTTAATTTATGTGGGTACCTAGTAGGCGTATATATTTATGGAGTAGGTGGGATACTTTGATACAGACATACAATGTATAGTAATCACATCAGAATGAATGGGGTATCCATCACCCCAAGCATTTATCCTTTGTATTACAGACAATCCAGTCACACTCTTTTAGTTATTTCAAAATGTATAAATTGTTATTGACTACAGTCACCCAAATACTAGATCTTATTTATTCTTTTATTTATTTATTTATTTATTTTTTGGAGATAGAGTTTCCCTCTTGTTGCCCAGGCTGGAGTGCAGTGGCATGATCTTGGCTCACCGCAACCTCTGCCTCCCACGTTCAAGTGATTCTCCTGCCTCAGCCTCCTGAGTAGCTGGGATTACAGGTGCCACCACCATGCCCGGCTAATTTTTGTATTTTAGTAGAGATGGAGTTGCACTATGTTGGCTAGGCTAGTCTTGAACTCCTGACCTCAGGTGATCCACCCGCCTGGGCCTCCCAAAGTGCTGGGATTACAGGTGTGAGCCACCGAGCCCGGCCTATATCTTATTTATTCTTTCTAATTATTTATTTTACCCATTAGTCATTCTCCACTTCCCCACCCCATTCTGTCTTCCCAGCCTCTCATGACCGTCCTTCTACTCTCTGTCTCCATGAATTCAATTGTTTTAATTTTTAGCTCCCATAAATAAGTGAGAACATGAGAAGTTTCTCTTTCTGTGCCTGGCTTATTTAACTTGACAAAATGACCTCCAGCTCCATTCATGTTGTCTCAAATGACAGGATCTCATTCTTTTTTATGGCTGAATACTACTCCATTATGCATATGTACCACATTTTCTTTATCCTTTTGTGTGTTGACAGGCACTTGGGTTGCTTCTAAATCTTGGCTATTGAGAACAGTGCTGCAATAAATATGGGAGTGCAGATGTCTCTTTAACATTTGAGTTTCCTTTCTTTTGGGAATATACCCAGGAGTGGGATTGCTGGATCATACTGAGGCTGTAGAACAGGGATTTAGGGTAACCAAGGGTTAAGGTATAAGTAAAAGAACAGCAGGTGCAGCCAGTTCTAGGCAAGATTAGGCAGCATCCAGGCCACATCCTCACTCCTATGATAACAAGACAGAAGTCTCCACTCCAGCCTCTGATTGACTGTGGGCCAGGTCTCCACTTCAGCCTGTGATTGGTCATGGGCAAATCCCTTATAAGGTGTAACCAATTGGAGGCATCTAAAGGGGACCTAGGGGTGTTACCTAATTCTTCTAGCCCAATGAAAACCCTAGAGAACATTGTAATTGGTGTGCTTGAGCCTGTTGCTCAAGCCAGCTCCCACTCTGTGGAGTGTACTTTTGCTTCAATAAATCTGTGCTTTCATTACTCCGTTCTTTTGTTGCTTTGTCTTTTGTTTCTTCATTCTTTTGTTGCTTTGTGCGTTTTGTTCGATTCTTTGTTCAACACGCCAAGAACCTGGACAACTGACCATCAAGACCTTCCATCTGGTAACAGTATGGCAGCTCTGTTTTCAGTTTTTTGAGGAAACTCCAAACTGTTCTCCATAGTGGTTGTACTAACTCACATTTCCTGAGAGGCTTTGTTTGTTTGTTTGTTTGTTTGTTTGTTTTTGAAATGGAATCTTGCTCTGTCACCAGGCTGGAGTGCAGTGGCACGATCTTGGCTCACTGTAACCTCCGAGTCCCAGGTTCAAGCCATTCTCCGGCCTCAGCCTCCCGAGTAGCTGTGACTACAGGCACACACCACCATGCCCAGATAATTTTTGTATTTTTAGTAGAGACGGGGTTTCACTATGTTGGCCAGGCTGGTCTTGATCTCTTGACCTTGTGATCCACTTGCCTCGGCCTCCCAAAATGCTGGGATTACAGGTATGAGCCACTGTGCCCGGCCTTCCTGAGAGTTTTAAGTGTAATCATTGATGAACTAACAGCACACCATGCTACTTTTTATGTTTTTTGAGACCGAGTCTCACTCTATCACCCAGGTTGGAGTGCAGTGGCGTGATCTCGGCTCACTGCAACCTCCTCCTCTTGGGTTCAAGAGATTCTCCTACCTCAGCCTCCCGAGTAGCTGGGATTACAGGTGTGCACCACCACACCTGGCTAATTTTTGTATTTTTAGTAGAGTTGGGGTTTTACCATGTTGGCCAGGCTGGTCTCGAACTCCTGACCTCAGGTGATCCATCCACCTCGGCCTCCCAAAGTGCTGGGATTACAGATGTGAGCCACACTCGGCCAAACCATGCTTTTTTGACCACACTGAGCTATTTTCAAAGCAATTAAAATTTTATGAAACAGTAAGGATTTGAACTCAAGTCTGTCTGACACCAAAAACCATGTAGCCAGCTGCTATTAAGTACTTCTTGGGTCCTGGGCATCTAGGACAGTCCAACCCAGGATACTCACCCAGCCCCGTGCAGTAGCGCCACCTGCCTTGGAATTCCTTGTCAAGAGAACACCAGTCAAAGTCACTGTGGGTGGAGATGCAGCTGTAGTGGGTGACATCACCATAGGTAAATGGGAAGACACAGGGTTCACGGGAGATCACTGGAAAAGAAAAGACACCCTGGGCTGGGCATGGCGGCTCACGCCTGTAATCCCAGCACTTTGGGAGGCTGAGGCGGGTGGATCACGAGGTCGGGAGTTCAAGACCAGCCTGGCCAAGATGGTGAAACCCCGTCTCTACTAAAAATACAAAAATTAGCTGGACGTGGTGGCAGGCACCTGTCATCCCAGCTACTCAGGAGGCTGAGGCAGATAATTCCTTGAACCCAGGAGGCAGAGGTTGCAGTGAGACGAGATTGTACTGCTGCACTCCAGCCTGGGCAATAGAGCAAGACTCTGTCTCAAAAAAAAAAAAGAAAAAAAAAAAAGACACGCTGAATGTAGGGCCAGCTTACAAAGTGATTTTTTTATTTTATTTTATTTTTATTTTTGAGACAGGATCTAGCTCTGTTGCCCAGGCTGAAGTGCAATGGTGCAATCATGGCTCACTGCAGCCTCAAACTCCTAGGCTCAAGTCATCCTCCTGCCTCAGGCTCCCAAGTAGCTGGGACTACAAGTGGGTACTACCACGCCTGGCTAATATTTATATGTTTTGTAGAGATGGGGTTTTGCCATGTTGCCCAGGCTGGTCTCGAACTCCTGGACTCAGGGAATCCATCCATCTTGGCAAAGTGCTGGGATGATAGGCATGAGCCACTGTGCCCGGCCGGACAAAGGGAATTGACTTTCAAATGTCCATCTCGATGATCTGCACCGTGCTTCTCATAGATCCCCCCATATCTGCATGTATTAGGTTGCAACAAAAGTAATTGCAGTTTTTGCCACTGAAAGTAATGACAGCAAGCTGGTCTCACTAACTGCCTTTCTTGTGTGTGGTGGAAGATACAAGTGAAGATCAAAGGAAGCCTTAATTCAACCCAGGGCTGGAAGCAGGCTGGAGTTGCTGGCTTCCTTTTCACGGAAGTCCTCTAGCAACTACGCACCTGATTTCCCTAAGCCAAAACTCTGGAGTCTTTTTTTTCTTTTTCTTTTTAGAGACAGGAGAGGAATGGAGATGCGGGTAATCATGGGCACATGGAGAAGTCATGATGAGAAAGTGGAGAAGCATTTTGTTCTAATCTTTTTTTTTTTTTTTTGAGACAGTCTCGCTGTTGCCCAGCGAGACGCTGTTGGTCTCGATCTCCTGACCTCGTGATCTGCCCACCTCAGACTCCCAAAGTGCTGGGATTACAGGCGTGAACCACCGCACCCGGCCTTTTTTTTTTTTTTTTTTTTAATTTAAAGAGACAGGATCTCACTCTGTCCCTCAGGCTGGAGTGCAGTGGCATGATCACAGCTCACTGCTGCCTCAGACTCCTGGGATTAAGCGATCCTCCCGTTTCAGCCTCCTCAGTAGCCAGAATTACAGGTGTGTGCCACCACACCCGGCTAATTTTTTTATTTTTTGTAAAGGCAAGGTCTTTCTATGTTGCCCAGGTTGGTCGAACTCCTGGGCTCAAGTGTTCCTCCTGCTTCAATCTCCCAAAGTGCTGGGATTACAGGCACGAGCCACTGCGCCCAGCTTATAAATTTACTAAAAATTGTTGAATGGTACACTTTAAAATGGATGAATTTTATGGAATGTAGATTGTACCTCGATAAGGCTATTCAATTTATCAAACAAGCAAACAATAAAAACTACCAATGCTTTTTTCAGAAGTTTAATTCATAGAAGTAGAGAGTAGAATGGTGGTTACTGGAGGCTGGCGGGATGGCTGGGGGCTAGGGAGATGTTAAGGGTGATAGAGTTTCAGTTAGATAGGAGGAATAAGTTTTAGAGATCTATTCCACAGCATGGTGACTGTTAAATTTCAAAATTGCTAAAGATTAGATTTTGTTTTATTATTTATTTATTTTTAGCTGGAGTCTCGCTCTGTTGTCCAGGCTGGAGTGCAATGGCATGATCTCTGCTTACTGCAACCTCCGCCTCCCAGGTTCCAACGATTCTCCTGTCTGTCTCCCGAGTAGCTGGGATTACAGGTGCAATCCACCACGCTCGGCTAATTTTTGTATTTTTAGTAGAGACAGTTTCACCATGTTGGCCAGGCTGCTCTTGAACTCCTGACCTCAGGTGATCTGCACACCTTGGCCTCCCAAAGTGCTGGGATTACAGGCGTGAGCATCACGCCCGGCTGAAAAATTAGATTTTAAGTGTTCTGACCGTAAAAAAATAAGTATGTGAGGTGATGGATGTGTTACTCAACGTGATTTAACCATTCCTCAGTGTAAAAATACATCACAATATCCAATTTTACCCCACAAATATATACGATTATTGTTAATTAAAAATAAAATAAAATAATGAACAAACAAAAAGCTGCCGCACAAATGCTGATGTTAGTTGCAATGGAGAAGACAGCAGTTTTTGGAGAGGCAAGGGAGGAAATCTTGGATAGCGAAGTGAACTGGATCTTGAAACATGATTTGGCTGCTGTGACCACGGAGAGCCTTTTTTTTTTTTTTTTTTTTTTTTAATTTTTGAGTCAGGATCTCACTCTGTTGCCCTGGCTGGAGTGCAGAGGCATGATCACAGCTCACTGCAGCCTCAACCTCCTGGGCTCAAGTGATCCTCCCACCTCAGCCTCATGAGTAGCTGGGATTACAGTTTCTCACCACAACACCTTGGCAATTTTTGTGTTTTTAGTAGAAATAGGGTCTTGCTATGTTGCCCAGGCTGGTCTTGAACTCTTGGGCTCAAGTGATTCTCCCGCCTTGGTCTCTCAAAATACTGGAATTACAGGCATGAGTCCCCATACCTGGCAATGGAGAGCCTTTCATGCCACAAGAACAGCAGAGGAAAGGGTGAGATGGCAAGAAAAGTGCAAGGGACTTTAGGAATATAATATTGCTTAAGGGCTGGGGTTAGCATGTGAGACGCTAACAAATTAAGAGATGGTCTCCTTACCTTGAGTCGGAGGCTGCAAATGCGCAATCAGTTCTGAAAGAGAAAAAAAAGGATAACATTTAGATCACCTCCTAAGTTACTCTATTCCCAGGGTAATGGCTGTGAAAAGTACCTCAACATTCACGCAGCCAACTGTTCTGTTATAAAACGCCTACAATATCATACCCATGAACACTTCTAATTTGGAGATTGTGCGTCTACTCACAAAAGCCCATTTATTTATTTTATTTTATTTTATTTTTTTGAGATGGATCTCGGCTCACTGCAACCTCCGCCTCCTGGGTTCCAGTGATTCTTGTGCCTCAGCCTCCCGAGTAGCTGGGATTATGGGTGCTGACCATCAAACCCAGCCAATATTTGTATTTTTAGTAAAGATGGGGTTTCACCATCTTGGCCAGGCTGGTCTCGAACTCCTGACCTCAAGTGATCCTCCTGCCTTGGCCTCCCAAAGTGCTGGGATTACAGGCGTGAGCCACTGCACCCGGCCTGAAAGCCAATTTATTCAGACAAGGAACTCTGAGCATTCCAAAGGCTTTCTTTACATTTTTAAAACATTTGCTTATTTATTTAATTTATTGAGAGGGACAGAGTCTCGCTCTGTTGCCCATGCTGGAGTGCAGTGGTACAATGATGGTTCACTGCAGCTCCGACCCCCTGGGCTCAAACCATTGTCCCCTCTGGGACGGACAGGCATGCACCACCATGCGCAGCTAATTTTTGTATTTTTATTTGGTAGATACGGGGTTTTGCTACATTGCCCAGGCCGATCTTGATCTCTTGGGCTCAAGAGATCTGCCCTCTGCAGCCTCCTGAGTAGCTCCAACTACAGGCACATGCCCTCACGTCTGGCGGCTCCAAAGGCTTTTCTAGGGTTAGGTGACAGTAAACTCACTCTATCAATGTTACTCAACGTCCACCTATTTGTTGAAATTCTGCAATTCTCCAGGTCAGAGAGAATCTCTAGCTTTCAGCCCTATGTCCACGTTTCAGGAAAACAACGTGTCGGTTCACTGCATTTTCCCAGAAGCCTCAGTGGGGTTTTTTTTTTTTCTCCTAGAAAATTGTGCTCTTTTATCATCCTTGAGCCTATTTTAGGGCGTTTTAAGTGTCTGTTGTACCAACACCTCCCACAGAGCCTCTGTCTAATAACAGTGACTCAGGCTGACTTGGCCATCCCACGTTCCAGTTGCCGCCTTCATTTCGTCTTCACAGCAGCCTCAGGAGGGAGAGATGTGAATTTATAACTCCCTTCCCTCCCAGCCCCACCTCCCAAGTTTGACAGATACAAAGACGTGCTATAAAGGGACAACTTGCCGGAAAGTCTATGGTCGGCCTGTAGGAATTAGGCGTAATCTCAAGAAGTCTGACTTCACAGACTGTTCAGCACAGTTGCGCTTTGTCAGGGCACACTGCAGGCATTCAGTAGATGTTGATCTGACCTCGGAAGTGCCAGTATTCTGTGCAAGGGAATAAACTTCCCTTCCCCCTCCCCCCCCCCTCCCCCCTCCCCCCCTCTCCCCGTCTCCCCTTCTCCTCTCCTCTCCTCTCCTCTCCTCTCCTCTCCTCTCCTCTCCTTTCCTTTTTTACTGCTCCTTATGGAGTAGGGCTAACTCATAGGCAGGGTGCCCAGAGTCAGCCTACTTTCTTTGTTTTTATTTTTGAGATGGGAGTCTTGCTGTCACCCAGGCTGGAGTGCATTGGCATGATCTTGGCTCACTGCAACCTCTGTCTCCTGGGTTCAAGCGATTCTCATTCCTCAGCCTCCCAAGTAGCTGGGATTACAGGCGCCCAACACCACGTCTGGCTAATTTTGCATTTTTAGTAGAGATGGCGTTTCGCCATGTTGCCAGGCTGGTCTCGAACTCCTGGCCTCAAGTGATCTGCCCACCTCGGCCTCCCAAAGTGCTGTGCCTGGCTGACTTTCTTTATCTTTGATAAAAAGATGCTAATTCATAGGTAGTTGGTATTGTTATATTATATATATGTGGGTATATATGTGTGTGTACGTGTGTATATATATATATATTTTTTTAGACAGAGTCTCTCTCTGTCACCCAGGCTGGAGAATGCAGTGATGCAACCATGGCTTATCGCAGCCTTGACCTCCTGGGCTCAAGTGATCCTCTCCCCTCAGCCTCCCGAGTAGCTAGGACTACAGTTGTGGGCCACCACACCCGGCTAATTTTTGTATTTTTTTGTAGAGATGGGGTTTCATCATGTTGCCCAGACTGGTCTTAAACTCCTGGGCTCAAGTGATCCTCCCACCTTGGCCTCCCCAAATGTTGGAATTACAGGCATGCACCCCACAACACCTGGCCAATAATGCATATTTTCATCTTTAATTTATTTTTATTTATGTTTTTTTTGTAGAGACAGGGGTCTTGCTATGTTGGCCAGGCTGGTCTTGAATTCCCGTCCTCAAGCAGTCCTCCTTCCTTGGCCTCCCAAAGTGTATAATGATATGTATTTTTAATATACGTGTATGATCATGACCTACCATTGTGCACAGAAGTGGAGGCTTGGAGAGGGAAATTGCTTGTTCAAAGCCACAGAACTAAGAAGTAGCTCAGGTATAACAGAGTCTCTGCAACAGTCTTGCCTCATGGGGACATTGTCACAAACCTGAACCTCCTCCGAGTGTAGCTGGTGAGTGACTGTCATTTTAGGTTAAAACCACCGGTGCTAATATTTTGTATTAAACACCAGGATCCGAGGTGGTACTGGGTGACTTTTCTACTTTGTCCAGCCACGGAGCTCTGGGCTCTGCCGACATGACAGCTAATCTTTATAATCTTTCACCCTTATTGTCTTTAATCTCTACAATCTTCTAGTTTTACAGACGAAAGAGCAGAGAAATACTTTTATGTGTGTTTCGTCCACATAGCCAAAAGCAGGTGCAGCCTGGACTCAGGTTCAGCCCTGTCTGATTTCAGAGCCTGGGCTACTTCTTTCAGACTGTGGTGCCCCTGGAAGTAGTCTTTGCCATTCCATCTACGAATATTGTTGAACATGACGAGTCCTTAGAGTCGTTGTGATTTAAGCCTCATGTTCCATCGTGTCTCTGGACAAACATGAGCATTTTTTTTTTTTTTTTTTGAGATGGAGCCTCGCTCTGTTGCTCAGGCTGGAGTGCAGTGGTGTCATGTCGGCTCACTGCAACTTCCGTCTCCTGGGTTCAAGCAATTTTCCTGCCTCAGCCTCCCGAGTAGCTGGGATGACAGGCGCCCACCATCACGCCCGGCTAATTTTTGTATTTTTAGTTGAGACGGGGTTTCACCATGTTGGCCAGGCTGGTCTCAAACTCCTGACCTCAGGTGATCCGCCCGCCTCGGCCTCCCAAAGTGCTGGGATTACAGGTGTGAGCCATCGCACCCAGCCAGCGTGAGTATTTTTACCACTTAATCTTCCTTCTTTTCCAACTGATCAAATGCTGGAGAGACACCACCACCACCACCACCACCGCCACCGCCAACAACAACAACATTGAGAATTACTTTCATGTGTGCGAGAACGTAGCCATGTGCCTGCCGTGTTCTAGGAAGGAGAAAATAGAAGGCAGTCCCTGACATCCGAAAGCTGACATGGCACTCAGAGCTGGCCAGCTTATTCTCCTATCGGACATCATCTCCCAGAATAATAATCTCTACCTTGCTCTGAGATCTTCGTATCATGAGATAAAGGAAGATCACTTCCGAAGTTTGTGTAAGCACAGGCCAAAACCAGGTCCCTGTGCAACTTACACAAAACCCAACACCTCCTCCGTCATGGCTAAAGTGACTGCTACTTCTTTACTGATTAAATGTTCTTGTTCTAGTCTGTCTTCCCTATAGACAAGATTTATTGAGAGACCAATTCATAGAATGTCCCTCCTTCACCGTCTTTCTGACAGCATCCAATCTTTCTCTTTTGGATGGAGCCTCGCTCTGTCACCCAGGCTGGAGTACAATGGTGTGATCTTGGCTCACTGCAACTTCTGCCTCCCAGGTTCAAGCGATTCTCCTGCCTCAGCCTCCCAAGCAGCTGGGATTATAGGCGTGCACCACCGTGCCTGGCTAATTTTTGTATTTTTAGTAGAAATGGGGTTTTGCCACGTTGGCCAGGCTGGTCTCGAACTCCTGACCTCAGGTGATCTGCCTGCCTCGGCCTCCCAAAGTGCTGGGATGACAAGCGTGATCCACCACCCCCGGCCAGCATCCGATCTTGAGTGAATCTCTGCTTTCTTAAGCCTCCCATCCCAAATCACCCAACCAAACCCCACACGATAGAACAGGTTCTTTCTCACACCCTGTTACTTACAACCCCTCCTGGTGCACGTTCTCCCTGGCTGCAATGAGTGATAGATCAGTGTCAACTCCAGCGTGCTCCTGGTGGAGGCTGGCTACAGAGCATTGGCAGTTCTTTCCTACTTTAATCCTTACAACGACCATGAGAAACAAAGGTCACATGTTTTTGCTATTAGTAGATTTGTTTTCTGGAGAAGTGATTCAAACGGTTGGAATTTCAAGTGAATTATGCAAGGGAGAACATCAAAGTTCTCTGAGCCATGTCTGACCTCAGTCGCACTGTCATCTTCCCTGCTGGTTACTGATGTAATTCTTGTGAAATCTTGATAGATTTTTTGAATGGCCAAACAAGCATTTACTCCTTTTTTTTTTAAGCACAAAAGATAGCTTAGTGTATATACTGTTTATTTTGTAACTTACTTTCTTAACAACAGACCTTGAAGAACTTCCCAAAACAGTATATCAAAAGCTTTCTTTCACCCTTCCCTCCCCTTCCCTCCCCTCCCCTCCCCTCCCCTCCCCTCCCCTTCCCTTCCTTCTCTTTCTTTCTTTCGAGAGTCTTACTGTGTTGCCCAGGCTGAAGTGCAGTGGTACAATCTCGGCTCACTGCAGGCTCTACCTCCCGGGTTCAAGCGATTGTTGTGCCTCAGCCTTCCGTGTAGCTGGGATTACAGGCACGCACCACCATTCTCAGCTAATTTTTGTATTTTTAGTAGAGACAGGGTTTCACCATATTGGCCAGACTGGTCTCGAACTCCTGACCTCAGGTGATCCACCCGCCTCGGCCTCCCAAAGTGCTGGGATTACAGGAGTGAGCCACCACGCCCGGCCCAGCTATGTCTTTCTTAAAGATTATTATTACTATTACGTAGATGAGACGGCCGAGGCTTAGAGAGGCACGATCACCCATGATCTCCCAACTAACAAGAGCAAGAACCAGGGGTGGAACCTGGAAATCCCCAAGTCCTCTTTTCTGCACAGAACACTGTGCTGTGTTCAAAACAGATCGTGGACAATGAACAGAATCTGTTTCCTGCCTGTCTCAACCCCTGCTCTGGCCCCTGCTCCTCCCATCGCTCACCCACCTTGCTGCCTCACCTGTGTTCAGCCCACACATGCAGCCAGCCAGCAACACCCATCCCACCAGGTTCTGCATCACCTCCAACTGCTGCAGGTGTCATGCACCTTAGCCAGCGTCACCTGATTTTATACTCTCCCATTTCTGCCCCTCCTACTCCAGCTGCTCTCACCGATGTACTTGACAGCATTTCTCCCCTGCTCTCAATCTCAAGGTGCTCAGAAAAACTAGGAGCATCCACCTTGGAATGTCGTTTTTTTTGAGACCAAAGTCTCACCCTGTCACCCAGGCTGAGTGCCATGGCGTGATCTTGGCTCACTGCAACCTCCATCTCCAGGGTTCAAGTGATTCTTCTGCCCCAGCCTCCTGAGTAGCTGGGACTACAGGCACCCACCACCATGCCTGGCTAATTTTTGTATTTTTAGTAGAGAGAGGGTTTCGCCATGCTAGCCAGGCTGGTCTCAAACTCCTAACCTCAAGTGATCTGCCCACTCGGCCTCCCAAAGTGGTGGGATTACAGGCTTGAGCCACCATGCCCAGACTTTGGCTGATTTAATTTTTTTTTTTTTTAGTAGAGACAAGATCTCACTATGTTGCTCAGGCTGGTCTTGAACTCCTGGCCTTAAGCAATCCTCCCGTCTCACCCTCCCAAAATGCTGGGATTACAGGCATGAGCCACTGCATCTGGCTGACAATGCATCTTTGACTTTGATTTCCTTCTTCCCTTCCCTTCCCTTCCCTTCCCTTCCCTTCCCTTCCCTTCCCTTCCCTCCCCTCCCCTCCCTTCCCTCCCTCCCCTTCCTCCCTCCTCTTCCCTCCCTCCTCCCTCCTCCTCCTCTCCCCCCTTTTTTTTTTTTTTTTTTCTTAATTCTAGTAGTAATTTCTCTCAAAGACAATGGGCAGTGATATTCCTGAATATTCGTGAGGTTATAGAGGCTATGATAAATCCATACAGAGCTGGTGAGGAACATTCTGGAGATTCACCCCCCACCACAAATTAAAGGCATGTTCAGGACACTGAGCCGGAGCCAGAACACCTTACCCTCTGGAAGGGCTGACGTCAACACCAGAGAGAACTCATTATTCTTTTCCTGCTCAAGGGAAGAGTCACTATACCCCAAGGCATTGGACCAACTGTGATAAAATATTTTTTCAGAACCAAAGTTGGTATCTAGCCAACGGTATAGGGTGGGTAGGTGCGGGGACGGAAGAAAAATCTTACCCGAGGTCATGAAGTGTCAGGATGGTACCTGGATTCTAGAGCTTCCCTAGGATTGCGGCTCATCACAGGCACACAGAAATTCCCGAGGATTCTAAGAGACAGGACATCATTCAGGGACTCCATTGTTATCTTCCTCAAACATGAAGAGGGATGGCATTGGGTTTGGATTCAGAACGTCTACCTGCAATGCTGGCTTTAGGACCAGTGGAAAATAGAGGAGCATTCACATCAGATGGACTCACGTTCAAATCCCGGATTTTCCACTTATTAGTTGAGGATGTTAACTAAATGTCTTGACCTCTATCTGCGACAGGGGTTGTTGAATGTCGTGTTTCACAGACGCATGGCACAAGACCAGTGGCAGGCATTCAAGCTTCACGAGTATTTGTTGCTTTTAAGAGTTGAATAAGGCCGGGTGGCTCACGCCTGTAATCCCAGCACTTTGGGAGGCCGAGGTGGGCGGATCACCTGAGGTCAGGAGTTCGAGACCAGCCTGGCCAACAAGGTGAAACCCCGTCTCTACAAAAATACAAAAATTAGCTAGGTGTGGTGGCGGGAGCCTGTAATTCCAGCTACTTGGGAGGGTGAGGGGGAAGAATCGCTTGAACCGGGAGGTGGAGGTTGCAGTGAGCCAAGATTGTGCCATTGCACTCCAGCCTGGGCAACAAAGCGAGACTCTGTCTTGAGGAAAAAAAGAAAACAGTTGAATAATTGTAGTAAAGACACACAGATCTTCCTGAACCCTGTGCATCTGCAAGGGCTGCCGTAAAATGCCACAGGCTGCGGGTGTTTTCTCATAGTTCTGAAGGCTGGAAGTCCATGGTCAAGGTGCTGGCAAACTCCGTTTTGGGTGAGGACTCTCTCCCTGGCTGCTGCCTTTCCACTGTGTTCTTATGAGACATTTTCTCTGTGTGCATGGAGAGAGGGGGGCAAGAGAAAAAGAGTATCTGTAATCCCAGACACTCGGGAGGCTGAGACAGGAGAACCGACTGAACCCAGGAGATGGAGGCTGCAGTGAGCCGAGATTGTGCCACTGCATTCCAGCCTGGGAAACAGAGCGAGACTCCATCTCAAAAAAATTAGTTTTAAATTTATATATATATTTTTTAATAGAGACAAGGTCTGACTATGTTGCTCAGGCTGGTCTCGAACTACTGGGCTCAAACAATCCTCTTGCCTCGGCCTCCCAAAGTGCTGGGATTACAGGAGTAATTACAGGGGCGAGAGAGACAGATCTAATATCTCTGTCTCTTCTTATAAGGACACCATCCCTACGGGATTAAGGCCTCGCCTTTGTGATCTCACTTAACCTTTTCCTTCCTTCCTTCCTTCCTTCCTTCCTCCCTCCCTCCCTCCCCTCCCAGAGCATTGGCAGCTACTCTTCTTTTCTTTTCTTTTCTCTCTCTCTCTTTCTTTCTTTCTTTCCTTCCTTTCTTTCCTTTCTCTCTTTCTTTCTCTCTTTCTCTCTCTTTCTTTCTTTCTTTCTTTTTCTTTCTTTCTTTCTTTCCTTCCTTCCTTCCTTCCTTCCTTCCTTCCTTCCTTCCTTCCTTCCTTCCTTCCTTCCTTCCTTCTCAGCCTCCCAAGTGGCTGGGATTACAGGCATGTGCCACCACGCCCAGCTAATTTTTGTATTTTTAGTAGAGACGGGTTTTCACCGTGTTGACCAGGCTGGTCTCAAACTCCTGACCTTGGGTGATCCGCTTGCCTCGGCCTCTCAAAGTGCTGGGATTACAGGCGTGAGCCACTGCATCTGGCCAAGAAAGGGCATTTAAGAAAGGCACCAAAACAACAAAGATAAGGCAATAAGAAAAAGACCAGAGTCACAGACACTGTGGTCGCAGTAGAAGACTGCATACGTAATGCGTGTTCCTGAGAAAGAAGATCAAACAAAGGAAGAAACATAATATTTGAAATTGTAATCAAAGAAAACTTTCCAAAAATAAAAGAAGACTGAATCTATATCTTAAAAGGACCCACCAATTGCTTTGAAAATTTTACCTGGTAATTACAACTTCTAGACATAGAACTAATGTAATTATTAGACTTCAAAAGTAAAGAAAAAAGTCTTCAGGGCCTCAAAACAAAAATAAAGCATACTTTAAAGGAAGAAGAAAATCAGGCTGGCCTCAAACTCCTCAAAAGCAAGCAACAATAATGTAGCCGTTTGAAGAAACTAAACTGTAAACAAATATTGATCGAGCCGTTATGCAATGTATACGTGCATCAGAAATCAGGTTGTACTCCATAAACACATACAATTTTAAGTTGCCAATTAAAAAATAAAGGCTAGGAGAAAGTATAGAGATACATAAAAACGAAGAAAGCAGGGCTTGCAATTTTGGCATCAAAGTTGAATTCAAGCCAAAAAGCATTAAGCACGACAAAGATGGTCACTCTCCAATGTCAGGAGTTGCTGTTCACAATGAAGGTATGAGCTATATGCATCTCTGCATCAAATTATCAAATTACAGAGTGATTTTTGTTTTTTGAAATGGAGTTCTGCTCTTGTTGCCCAGGCTGGAGTGCAATGGCATGATCTTGGCTCACTGCAACCTCCACCTCCTGGATTCAAGCGATTCTCCTGCCTCGGCCTCCTGAGTAGCTGGGATTACAGGCATGCACCAACACACCCGGCTCATTTTGGACTTTTAGTAGAGACAGGGTTTCTCCATATTGATCAGGCTGGTCTTGAACACCCGACCTCAGGTGATCCGCCCGCCTCGGCCTCCCAAAATGCTGGGATTACAGGCGAGATCCACCATGCCCAGCCCAGAGTGATCATTTTTGTAAAGCAAAAACTACAGAGGATGTAAGGAGACACAGAAACATTCCGACAATAGGAGATTTTAACGCAACACTCTCAGTACAAGACATATCAAATTGGACCCCAAATAGGTAAGAATTAGGATACCTAATGGGTGTAAGATAGGATTTATGGGTCTAGGCCAGGCGCGGTGGCTCACACCTGTAATCCCAGCACTTTGGGAGGCCGAGATGGGCGGATCACCTGAGGCCAGAAGTTCAAGACCAGCCTGGCCAACATGGTGAAACTCTGTCTCTACTAAAAATACAAAAATTAGCCAGACATGATGGTGAGCACCTGTAATTCCAGCTACTCGGGAGGCTGAGGCAAGAGAATCGCTTGAATCCAGGAAGTGGAAGTTGCAGTGAGTCGAGATGGCACCATTGCACTCCAGCCTGTGCAACACATCGAGACTCAGTCTCAAAAAAAAAAAAAAAAAAGGGAAAACAGATTTATGGATATACATTAATCACTATATTCTGATCAACAGAGTAGTTACTGTCTTTTCAAGAGCATGTGGGACATTTACATACATACATGTACACACATCATCTATTTGTTTAAAAAAAAGCCTCAGTAAAAATCTATAAAATAGAATTATTGAAAAATTGCAAGTAACTCTAATCACAATTCAATGAAGCTAGAAAGTAATAAAAAAATTAAAAGGGTCTTCACCCAGAAATTTAAAGATATTCTATTAGACAAGTCTTGGCTGAAAGGGGAATTACAAACTGAAATTACAGAATTTCTAAATTTTGCAGTAGAAATCAGAATATGTGGGTAAATGCAAAGCTGTGGTCAAAATATAGAGTTTTAAACGTTTCTATCAATAAAGATGAAAGGATGAAAATCACTGAATTAAATGCCTTCATAATGCCAGGGAGAGAATAACAAGGTAAATAAAAAAAAAAAAGAAAGCAAAAGAAAGGAAATAATACAGTGTGTGTGTGCATGGGGACCCACTGCCACCTTGTCAGCATGTGTGCATGTGGGAATTCCCGTTACCCTGTTGGTGTTCACTTCCCTGCAGCCCCTCCCAGCACAGCACACTCTCCCTGGCCCTTCCACTGTCCTTCCATAATGTTTTTGCCCACAGCCCCCACTGGGGTGTTGTTTGCCCATGGATTCGGAACACTTCAGTCCCTCCAGTGCGGCAGGTGCTTGACCTTGAGTGCCAGAGGACAAAGCTGTGGGCCTGGTCCCAGACCCCCAGGGTTAAAGCACACAGCCCAGGAGCACGGAGCTAAACCTTGACCCCCTTAAAGCATCGAGAAGTCAAGCCAATAGACTATATCCAACTCATATCACAGTCAAACCCTGAAGGGCGTCAAAGATATAAAAGCGAAAAGCCCCATCCAAAGGACAGCAACTTCAAAGATTAAAGAAACGCCAGCCCATTAGACAAGAGAGAATCAGTGCATGAATTCTGGCAACTCTAAGGGACAGTGTGTCTTCTTCCCTTTAATGACTACACTAGCTCCCCAGCAATGGTTCTTAACCAGATCCAAATGGCTGAAATGACAGACATAGAATTCAGAACCCGGATGGCAAAGAAGCTCAATGAGATACAGGAGAAGGTTGAAACCCAATCCGGAAAGCAGTAAAATGATCCAAGAGTTGAAAGTTGTTGAAAGATGACATGACCGTTTTAAGAAAGAACCAAAGTGAACTTTTGGAAGTGAACAACTCACTACAGGAATTTTGTAGCACAATTGGAAGTATTAGCAGCAGGATAGAGCAGGCCGAGGAA
The DNA here is from genome assembly GCF_009828535.3 of Hylobates moloch. Taxonomy (NCBI): domain Eukaryota; kingdom Metazoa; phylum Chordata; class Mammalia; order Primates; family Hylobatidae; genus Hylobates; species Hylobates moloch. The sequence continues at coordinate 37,468,031 of NW_026652287.1, read as the reverse complement.
GGAATCTCAGAGCTCAAGGACCACTCCTGTGAATCAACACAGGCCAATAAAAATAAAGAGAAAATAATTTTTAAAAATGAGCAAAACCTCTCAGAAATATGAAATTATGGAAAGAGACTGAACCCGTGACTCATTGTCATTCCTGAAAGAGACGGAGAGAGAACAAGTAATTTAGAAAACATATTTGAGGATATTGTCCACAAAACTTTCCCCAGCCTTGCCAGAGAGGTCAACATGCAAATTCAGGAAATTCAGAGAAGGCCAGGGAGTCACTGTGCAAGATAACCATCCCCAAGCCACACAGTCATCAGATTCCCCAAGGTCAAAACAAAAGAAAAAATCTTAAAGGCAGCTAGAGAGAAAGGGCAGGTCCTATACAAAGAAGACTCCATCAGTCCAACAGCAGACCTTTCTGCAGAAACTTCACCTGCCAGAAGAGATTGGGGGCCCATATACAGCATCCTTAAAGAAAAAAAAGTGCAACTGAGCGTGTCATTCTCAGCCAAACTAAGCTTCATAAGTGAAGGAGAAATAAAAACCTTTTCGGACTAGCTGAGATTATAGGTGCCTGCCACCATGCCCAGCTAATTTTTGTATTTGTATTTTTATTTTTTTTGAGACAGAGTCTCACTCTGTCGCCCAGGCTGGAGTGCAGTGGCGCGATCTCGGCTCACTGCAACCTCTGCCTTCCGGGTTCATGCCATTCTCCTGCCTCAGCCTACGGAGTAGCTGAGACTACAGGCGCCCGCCACCATGCCTGGCTAATATTTTATATTTTTAGTAGAGACGGGGTTTCACCGTGTTAGCCAGGATGGTCTTGATCTCCTGACCTCGTGATCCGCCCGCCTCGGCCTCCCAAAGTGCTGGGATTACAGGCGTGAGCCACCGTGCCCAGCCTTTTGTATTTTTTTTTTTTTTTTTTTTAAGTAGAGATGGGGTTTCATCATGTTGGCCAGGCTGATCTTGAACTCCTGACCTCAGGTGATCCACCCACCTTGGCCTCCCAAAGTGCTGGGATTACAGGCATGAGCCACTGCCACAGCCTCACGTAGCAACATTAACCTTGACTGTAAATAGGCTCAACACCCCACTTAAAAGGCACAGAGTGGCAAGTTGCGTAAAGAAGCAAGACTCATCAGTCTCCTGTCTTCAAGAGACATATCTCACATGCAATGACATCCATAGTCTCAAAGTAAAGGAATGGAGAAAGCTTTATCAAGCAAATGGAAAGCAAAAAAGAGCAGATGTTGTGATTATTATTTCAGACAAAATAGACTGCAAAGCAAAAATAAAAAGGACGAAGAAGAGCATTATGTAATGATAAAGGGTTCAATTCAATAAGAAGATTTAACTATTCTAAATATATAAGCACAAACACAGGAGCATCCAGATTCATAAAAGAAGTCCTTAGAGACCGATGAAGAGACTTAGATAACCACACAATAATAGGAGACAGATTTCAACACCTGACTAACAGTGTGAGACAGATCATCGAGGTAGAAAACTAATAGAGATAGTCAGGACATAAACTTGACACTTGACCAAATAGACCAACAGACATCTACAGAATACTCCACCGGACAACAACAGAACATACATTCTTCTCATCTGCACGGGATATATAATCTAAGATTGGTCACCCGCTCAGCCATAAAGCAAATCTTAACAAATAGAGAACAAACAACAACAAAAACAAACAAACAAACAAAAAAACTGAAATCATACCAACCACATTTTTGGACCATAGTGCAATAAAAATAGAAACTAATACAAGAAGATCTGTCAAAGCCACACAATTCCATGGAAATTAAACAACCTGCTTCTGAATGACTTTTGAGTAAAGACTGAAATTAAGGCAGAAATCAAAAAACTATTTGAAACTAATGAAAACAAAGATACAACATCCCAGAATCTCTGGGACACAGCTAGAACAGTGCTCAAAGGAAGTTTATAGTGCTAAATGGCTACATTAAGAAGTTAGAAAGAGCTCAAATTAACAGCCTAACATCACACCTAGAGGAACTAGAAAAACAACAGCAAACCAACCCCAAAGCTAGCAGAAGAAAAAAAACAAAAAACAAAATCAGAGCTGAGCTGAATGAAATTGAGATGTAAAAAACCATACAAAAGATCAATGAAACCCAAAGTTGATTTTTAAAAAAATTTATTTATTTATTTATTCCATAAATTACTGGAGTACAGGTGGTATTTGGTTACATAAGTTCTTTAGTGGTGATTTGTGAGATTTTGGTGCACCCATCACCCGAGCAGTATACACTATACTCTATTTGTTGTCTTTTATCCTTCACCCCCACAACTCGTCCCCCTAAATCCCCAAAGCCCATTGTATCATTCTTATGCCTTTGCGTCCTCATAGCTTAGCTCCCACATATCAGTGAGACCATATGATGTTTTGTTTCCCATTCCTGAGTTACTTCACTTAGAATAATAGTCTCCAATCTCATCCAGGTCACTGCAAATGCTGTTAATTCATAAAAAGTTGATATTTTTGAAAGAATAAATAACAATGAAAGACCACTAGCTAGATTAATAAAGAAAAAAGACAAGATCCAAATAAACACAATCAGAAATGACAAAGGTGACATTACCACTGACCCACAGACATACAAGAAACCCTGAGACTATTCCACATGCCTCTATGCACACAAACTAGAAAACTAGAAGAAACAGATAAATTCCTGGAAACGTACAACCTCTCAAGATTGAACCAGGAAGGGATGGAAACCCTGAATGAATCAATGATGAGTTCCAAAATTGAATTAATCATACAAAACCTACCAACCAAAACAAAAAGCCTTAGACTAGACGGATTCACAGTCTCTAACTCATTCTATGAGGCCAGAGTCATTCTGATACCAAAACCTGGCAGAGACAGAATGAAAAAAGAAAAATATGTAAAGTAATACATATGTTAATGATCTCGGTTTAGCCATTCTACGGTATATACATATTTCAAAACAATATGTACAATTTGTCAATTAAAAATATATAAAAGGAATAGGAAAAAAATTCAAATGGCACAGAATTTGAAAGGAAAAGATACAGAACAAACTCTAGTGTCTTCTTTATTTAACTAAATTAAGCACTTATTTAAATAATTAACTTATTTAATTAATTAAAATTTATTAATTAAATTAATAATTAATTAATTTTAATTAAATAAGTTAATTATTTAAATTATTTAAACAAGTGTTGAATTGCTTTAGTTTCTGCTAATTGTTCTAAATAAACAGAAATAGAATATAAAAATCACAAAATGTCAGAATAAAATTTCTTTTCACAAATATATAACAAAAACAGCAATAATTAATGTAGTAATATAGACTGGGTTTGTGTCTTACATGTGTGAAGAACTTGTGAAGAGAATTTGATTCCTCAGTTGAATATTGGTTCTAGAATTTCAGAATCATTATTCATTCTGAACAATCAAAGTTTAACCTAAAGTTTAAACAGAAAAATATTTAACTTAAAGGTAGTCCCAGAACAGCACAGCTAACATCACACTTAATTGTGAAACCTTTTCCTCTAAGATCAGAAAGAAGACAAGCATGTCCACTTTTGCCACTACTGTTTTTTTTTGTTTGTTTGTTTTTGTTTGTTTGTTTTTTGAGACGGAGTCTCGCTCTGTCGCCCAGGCTGGAGTGCAGTGGCGCAATCTTGGCTCACTGCAAGCTCCGCCTCCCGGGTTCACGCCATTCTCCTGCCTCAGCCTCTCCGAGTAGCTGGGACTACAGACGCCCGCCACCACACCTGGCTAATTTTTTTGTATTTTTAGTAGAGACGGGGTTTCACCATGGTCTCGATCTCCTGACCTCGTGATCCACCTGCCTCGGCCTCCCAACCACTACTGTTTAACAGAATAGTGGAAGCCCTTGCCAGAGCAATTAGGCAAGAAAAAATAGTAAGAGGCAACCAAACTGGAAAGGAAGAAGTAAATTATCTCTGTTCACAGAAAACATGATCTTGTGTATAGGAAACTCTAAAGATTCTACACACAAAAAATGTGTTAGAACTAATACATGAATTCAGCAAAGTTGCAGGATATGAAATCAACACGTAAAAATCAGTTGCATTTATATACTAACAACGAAGAATCCAAAAAAGAAACAATTCCATTTATAATAACACCAAAATCTCCCAAAGCTTAGGAATAAATTTAACTAAGGAGGTAAAAGACTTGAAGTTAAATAAGATATAAATAAATGAAAAGACATTCCGTGTTCATGGACTGGAAGATTTAATACTATTAAGATGTCAGTATGGACCCAAAGCAATCTACCAATTCAATGCAATTCCTACAAAAGTTATAAAGGTTCTTTGCTTTGTTTTGTTTTAGCAGAAATAGAAAAATCCATCCTAAATTTCATATGGTATCTCAAGAGACTCAGAATAGCCAAAACAGGCCGGGCATGGTGGCTCACACCTGTAATCCCAGCACTTTGGGAGGCTGGGGCGGGCAGATCACCTGAGATTAGGAGTTCGAAATCAGTCTAGCCAACACGGTGAAACCCTGTCTCTACCAAAATACAAAAATTAGCCAGGCATGGTGGCACATGCCTGTAGTCCCAGCTACTTGGGAGGCTGAGACAGGATAATTGCTTGAATCCAGGAGGCGGAGGTTGCAGTGAGCGGAGATGGTGCCACTGCACTCCAACCTGGGTGACAGAGCAAGACTTTATCAAAAACAAACAAACAAACAACAACAACAACAAACGAATAGGCAAAAGAATCTTAAAAAATAAGAACAAAGTTGGAGGCCTCACATTTCCTAATTTCAAAACTTACTACAAAACCACAGTAATTAAAAGAGTGCAGTGCCAGCATAAAGACAGCCACATAGACCAACGGAACAGAATACATTGAAATTTTCTAAAGGACAATTTTTTTCAATTTCCAACTTTTATGTGGTTTAACATTCGTAAGCAAGTTTGTGTTCTTTGAATCATTGAGAGCTTTTGAGCATGTAGCAATATCCTGCACAAATTTTGCATGACTGTGTTAAAGATGGGTAAGTATTAAATGTCTCACGCAGCCGGGCGCAGTGACTCATGCCTATAATCCCAGTACTATGGGAGGTCAAGGCAGGTGGATCACTTGAGGTCAGGTGAAACCTCGTCTCTACTAAAAATACAAAAAAAAATTTAGCCGGGCGTGGTGGCGGGCGCCTGTAGTCGCAGCTACTCGGAGAGGCTGAGGCAGGAGAATGGCGTGAACCCGGGAGGCGGAGCTTGCAGTGAGCCAAGATTGCGCCACTGCACTCCAGCCTGGGCGACAGAGCGAGACTCTGTCTCAAAAAAAAAAAAAAAAAAAAAAAATTAGCTGGACGTGGTGGCGGGGGCCTGTAATCCCAGCTACTTGGGAGTCTGAGACAGGGGAATCACTTGAATCTGGGAGGCAGAAGTTGCAGTGAGCCGAGATCGCACCACTGCACTCCAGCAGTGACAGAGCAAGACTCCGAGTCAAAAAAAAAAAAAAAAGTCTCATGGAGGAAGTCAGTTCTGTAGAATGACCCCACTGCAAGACGCTATTCCAGTGCCAGGAAGTGGATTATGTTCTAGGAGCCATGAAGGAGAGTTTACAGAAGTCCATTCTTCCCTTCATCATCATTGTAACACAATGGAAGCTGATGACACGGCTGCCTGGCTAGACTGTATTTCTCAGTTTCTCCTGCATTTAGACGGGGCCACGTAACTACACACTCTAAGTAGGTGCTTACCCAGGACCAGAGTCTCCAGGAATAAGATCAAAGTAGAAGAGCAGCTACAGCAGGTGTCGGTTGACTTGATTGACATAAAAATAAATCATGGTAATTGTTTAAGCCTCAGCATTTTTTTTTGTACTGTCCCTTTAGATAAATGAATAGAATTTGACAATAATTTTTCATGTCTTTGTTGGTGCCACCAAGCTCTGAAATTCCCAAGGAACATAATGTTTCTTCATGCACATCATTCTCGTAGGAGGCTAACTACAATGACGTGCAATGTGACTTTCCCCTATCTTAATAGCTGGGCCCAAGGGTCTGGGAACCGACGTGAGCTATACACCTTTCTGAAAATATTTTTTTCAAACTGTATTACTCCTGGGCCTGCGGAAATAATTGCAGAAAGTATTTGGTATCACACTGAGCTAACACAGAGAAGTGAACTTAACTTAGGACTCTATCTCATGTTCCTATACTCTTCCACTCTAATCACTGGATATCAGTGGTATTCCTAGTCCTTGAAAACTTGTCTTTGCTCAAAACCAGTGTTCAGTAGGCTCTGGAAAGTTTATGTATTTACCTTTGTAATTTCTTTCTTTTTCTTTCTTTCTTTCTTTCTTTCTTTCTTTCTTTCTTTCTTTCTTTCTTTCTTCTTTCTCTTTTCTTTCTTTCTCTCTTTCTCTTCCTTCTCTCTCTTTCCCTTTCTTCCTTCCTTTCTTTCTTTCTTTCTTCTTTCTTTCTTCTTTCTTTCTTTCTTTCTTTCTTTCTTTCTTTCTTTCTTTCTTTCTTTCTTCTTTCTTTCTTTCTTTCTTTCTTTCTTTCTTTCTTTCTTTCTTTCTTCTTTTTTTTCTGAGAGACTAGAGTTTCGCTCTAGTCTCTCAGGCTGGAGTGCAATGGTGCGATCTCAGCTCACTGCAACCTCTGCCTCCCAGGCTCAAACGATTCTCCTGCCTCAGCCGCCCGAGTAGCTGGGATTACAGGAACGCGCCACCATGCTCAGCTAATTTTTGTATTTTTAGTAGAGACGGGGTTTCATCATGTTGGCCAGGCTGGTCTCGAACTCCTGACCTCAGGTGATCAACCCCCCCACTTGGCCCCCCAAAGTGCTGGGATTACAGGCGTGAGCCACCACACCCGGTCCCTTTGCATTTTCTTACTGTGTCTACCTATGGCCTTATAGCAGTGCCTGGTTACCTAGCCTTGCCTTCACTCAAGGGGCACTGAGTTGGTGAACTGTCTTGTGCCTGGAACTGGGAGAGAAGCCATGACTCTAGCGTGATGGTTCCAGTCTGGCTGTTATACTGTGGATCTTCTGTGCAATGAACGTCTTTTTTTTTTTTTTTTTGAGACAGAGTCTTGCTCTGTCGCCAGGCTGGAGTGCAGTGGTGCAATCTCAGCTCACTGAAACCGCCCCCTCCCGGGTTCAAGCAATTCCCCTGCCTCAGCCTCCCAAGTTGCTGGGGCTACTGGTGTGTGCCACCACGCCCGGCTAACTTTTTGTATTTTGATAGAGACGGGGTTTCACCATGTTGGCCAGGATGGTCTCCATCTCCTGACCTCATGATCCGCCCGCCTCGGCCTCCCAAAGTGCTGGGATTACAGGCGTGAACCTCTGCACCTGGCCACAATGAATGTCTTTAAGCGAGCTGCCAGTTGAATTCATTTCTGAAAATCCTATGATTAACTTTTCACCACCAGATGTCGCTCTTGCACCAGCCATTCCCTATGATCTGATTAGTAATTATACCCTGTTGCCTGGTATCACTTTGCTTCTTAAGGATTAATTGCCACCACCTGGGCTCAATCACATCAGGCTCTGCCTGTCTCCACTGGAACCCTGAAGCCCTCTTCAAAAAGCGTTGCTTTCTGCTAGCATTCCTAGACTGGAAAAACAAGTCAGCCTTATTCTTTACAAAAGATTTCCTATTCTTTGTGAAAGATTAAGATGAGATTTCTGGGTTCACAAAGACAAGGTTTCCATTTTTTTTTTTTTTTTTTTTTACCATAATCTATAGAAAGAATAGACTTTAAAATATGAGCTGACATCTATCTATCATCTATATCTTTCTATTTAGGCATCCCTATCTATCTATACGATCTCTAAAACCTTTTTAGAAATAACTCATGCCATACACATGAAACACTCTGTGTTTTTCCATCCACATTTGTAGTATTTTAAATTTAAACAATGCTGGTTGTGCTTTGATAAATGGAAGATATGACTCACCATTCGAAAAGAGCTGGCCTAAGTGTCTTTCTTCCTTCCTTTCTTTCTTCCTCTTTCTTTCTTTCTCTTTCTCTTTGTCTTTCTTTCCCTCCCTCCCTCCTTCCCTCTCTCTCTTTCTTTCTTTCCTCCTTCCTTCCTTCCTTCCTTCCTTCCTTCCTTCCTTTCTCTTTCTGATGGAGTCTCGCTCTCTCGCCCAGGCTGGAGTGCAGTGTTGCTATCTTGGCTCACTGCAGCCTCAGCCTCCCGGATTCAAGAAATCCTCCTGCCTCAGCCTCCTGAGTAGCTGGGATTACAGGCGCCTGCCACCACGCCTGGCTAATCTTTGTATTTTCAGCAGACACAGGGTTTCGCCATGTTGGTCAGGCTGATCTCGAACTCCTGACCTCAGGTGGTCCGCCAGCCTTGGCATCCCAAAGTGCTGGGATTACAGGCGTGAGCCACCGTGCCCAGCCAGAATCTCTGTTTTAGAATAGCCTCTAGATGTGTTCTGAGACTTTAGAATTTATGTTTGTGTGAGAGAGAGAGAGACTTTAGAATTTATGTTTGTGTGTGAGAGAGAGAGAGACCTTAGAATTTATTTTTGTTTTATTTTATTTTTGTTTTATTTTTGAGATGGAGTCTCACTCTGTCACTTAGGCTGGAGTGCAGTGGCGTGATCTTGGCTCACTGCAACCTCCGCCTCCGGGGTTCAAGCAGTTCTCCTACCTCAGCGTCTGGAGTAGCTGAGATTACAGGTGTGCACTAACACGCCCAGGTAATTTTTGTATTTTTAGTAGAGACTGGGTTTCACCATGTTGGCCAGGCTGGTCTCGAACTCCTGACCTCAAGTGATCCACTTACCTCGGCCTCCCAAAGTGCTGGGATCACAGGCATGAACCACTGCGCCTGGTCAACTTTAGAATTTATGAGACCAATGTCTTATTCTTCTCTTTTTCAGATACGTGGGTTGGTTGTTATCCTATTTCTGTCCCAAAATTGTATCATTATATGTTGGGGAAAAGGACTAAAATGTGTATTTTTAGTTCACAAGCCTCCAAATAAGGAGAGTACAAAGGTTGACTTGATGCGGATCGCCAGATCCTAATGCTGCGACCCGATGAGATTTGGGCACTCTTGGGATGTTGGCTAGATTGATTGGCATGTGGAAGAAACGTGAATGATTGTGATGAACAGGTGGGCTGTGATCATTTTGGTTATTGTTTACCAAATACCCTTCTCCTCTTCCTACCATGAGCAGAATTTACTTCCCTGTCCTAGTAATAGAGGACCTGTTCACGTGCTGTGATGTGTCAATGGGGTGTTAGCAGGATTGATACAAGCAGTCATTTTAAATGTGTTTCTTCAGTCCTTGTGCTTCTGCTTTTAGTCATGAGAAGAGGATGGCTCAGGTAGTCGCTCCTTACGGGAGGATAAAAAATCTGCATTTTGGAGCCAAACTAAGGCTAAATCAGACAAATCCTAGCTGACCCATGAATGTATGGTTACAAAAATAATGCTTATTATTTTGAGGGTGGTTTGTTATGCAGCAGCATTGTGAATAGCTAACTGATACAGGGAGAAAAATATGGTGGTGGCTCCAGTGGATTCAGCAGTGGCATCTTCCTGACTTCTGAACCACAGCCACAGTGTTGGGATCTCTAAAGCATTATCACTGGGAGCGTCCTTGCTTTGGCCCTTCCTACCTTTCCAGTGATTTTGTGAGCCACTAATTCTCTGTATTTTATCTTTTAATTAATTAATTAATTAATTTTTGAGATGGGGTCTTGCTCTGTCTTCCAGGCTGGAGTGCAGTGGCATGATCTTGGCTCACTGCAACCTCCGCCTCTTGGGTTCAAGCAATTCTCCTGCCTCAGCTTCCGGAGTAGCTGGGATTACAGGCACATGCCGCCAAGCCCAGCTAGTTTTCTTTTTTTTTTTTTTTTGAGACAGAGTCTCGCTGTCGCCCAGGCTGGAGTGCAGTGGCGCGATCTCGGCTCACTGCAGGCTCCGCCCCCCGGGGTTCACGCCATTCTCCTGCCTCAGCCTCCCGAGTAGCTGGGACTACAGGCGCCCGCCACCACGCCCGGCTAATTTTTTGTATTTTCAGTAGAGACGGGGTTTCACTGTGTTAGCCAGGATGGTCTCGATCTCCTGACCTCGTGATCCGCCTGCCTCGGCCTCCCAAAGTGCTGGGATTACAGGCGTGAGCCACCGCGCCCGGCCAAGCCCAGCTAGTTTTCATACTTTTAGTAGAGATGGGGTTTCACCATGTTGGCCAGGCTGGTCTCGAATTTCTGACCTCAGGTGATCTGCCCGCCTTGGCCTCCCAAAGTGCTGGGATGACAGGCGTGAGGCACCGCACCCAGCCTGTATTCTATCTTTTAAAATAAAGAGATTTTATTGTCTGCACTGACTCATCAAAGGTCTTCTTTGACCGAATCCCTCTCACTTTTTTTTTTTTTTGAGACGGAGTCTTGCTCTGTCGCCCAGGCTGGAGTGCAGTGGCGCGATCTCGGCTCACTGCAAGCTCCGCCTCCCGGGTTCACGCCATTCTCCTGCCTCAGCTTCCCAAGTAGCTGGGACTACAGGCGCCTGCCACCACGCCTGGCTATTTTTTTGTATTTTTAGTAGAGACGGGGTTTCACCGTGTTATCCAGGATGGTCTAGATCTCCTGACCTCGTGATCCGCCCACCTCGGCCTCCCAAAGTGCTGGGATTACAGGCGTGAGCCACCACGCCCGGCCCCTCTCGCTTTTTTTTAGTATAGCCATATTTCTCTTGTTCTAGTCCTCAACATGCCACACCTTTTCCTGCATTAGGAACTCTGACTGATGTTCTCACTGTCCGCAGACAACCTTTCACTGGATCTTCACATAGCTGGCCTACCAATCTGAAACAGACTGTTTGTCACTTAATATTTTATTACCCTAATTTTTAGCATAGCATCCATTCATACTAAATAGCTCCTTTCTTATTAGTTGAGAGCACTCCTAAGAACACACGTCTTGTTTTATTGTGCAAGAAGGAGATTTATAATAACATTAATATCTGAAGAAAAAGTTATCATTCTGTCTGTTTTTCATACTTGTTCATCTGCTTCACTGGTTGTAATTGATGTCTCTGCATTCCTAAACAAGATAAATACCTGGGGTTTGCTCTATTAAATCAGAAGATAATTGGCACTTCCATCTTGTTCAACAAGCATAAATGATGAGTAGAATCTAAAATCTGCTAGATTTCACAATTTAACAAGGGAGTGGTGTTAAAAGTCTTATCTCATTTAGGTTGACAGACTGAATACTTGATTCCAGTTGTCCCATGCTAACCTTGATATTCTTTTTTTTTTTTTTTTTAACTTTTAGGTTCAGGGTACATGTGCAGGTTTATTATACAGGTAAATTGTGTGTCACAGGGCTTTGGCGCACAGATTATTTCATCACCAGCATAATAAACATAGTGCTTTATGAGTAATTTTTGTATTATCTCCCTCCTCCCACTCTCCACCATCAAGTGGGCCCTGGTGTCTGTTCTTTTCTTTTCTCCATGTGTTCTCAATGCTCAGCTCCCACTTGTAAGTGAGAGCATGCGGTATTTGGTATTCTGTTCCTGCATTAGTTTGCTTATAACCTTGATACAGTTACGTGAACCGTTACTGTATTCTTTTTTTTTTTTTTTTATTGAGACGGAGTCTCGCTGTCGTCCAGGCTGGAGTGCAGTGGCGCGATTTCGGCTCACTGCAGGCTCCGCCCCCCAGGGTTCAAGCCATTCTCCTGCCTCAGCCTTCCGAGTAGCTGGGAATACAGGCGCCCGCCACCTCGCCCGGCTAATTTTTTGTATTTTTAGTTGAGATGGGGTTTCACCGTGTTAGCCAGGATGGTCTCGATCTCCTGACCTCGTGATCCGCCCGCCTTGGCCTCCCAAAGTGCTAGGATTACAGGCGTGAGCCACCGCGCCCGGCCTCTTACTGTGTTCTTTAAGGTAGTTACATAGAGCTGGATTTTAAATAGAAATTGGAAATAGAAAATCCTTCACCATGGTTACCTCGGATGTGTGGAATTAGAATATTGAAGCTGAGGTGGAGAGAGTGTTTATTTTAATATATTAAAATAGCATAGTATTTCTTTCTAATGTAATTTTTAAAAAATTAAAAAATTCCCAGTTTTATTTTCTTCCTATATATGCGTGTTTGTGTGTATGTATACACACACACGCATCCCCACCCCCACCCCCACACATATATAATAGAGAGCATATCCAGATTTGATAAATAAGTCTTTCTATAAGAATGTAGGCGGCTGGGCGCGGTGGCTCACGCCTGTAATCCCAGCACTTTGGGAGGCCGAGGCAGGCGGATCACGAAGTCAGGAGATCGAGATCATCCTGGCTAACACGATGAAACCCAGCCTCTTCTAAAAATACAAAAAATTAGCCAGGCGTGGTGGCGGGCGCCTGTAGTCCCAGCTACTCAGGAGGCTGAGGCAGGAGAATGGCGTGAACCCGGGAGGCGGAGCTTGCAGTGAGCCGAGATTGCGCCACTGCACTCCAGCCTGGGTGACAGAGCGAGACTCCGTCTCAAAAAAAAAAAAAATAGTAATAATAATAACGTAGGCAGTAACATGCCAGAGCCAGTAGTTTTTACATGATTCTGTGTTTTTCATAAAAAATTTGGAATATTTTACTCACTTCTAGGGAACAGTCTCCCGTCATTTTATTGGTACCATCTCATCAATCATCAGCACGCTCAATTCATTTTAGGACAATTCATCCATCTCTACTGTCCTTCCACCTCCATGGGGATCCGTATGTGTGCACACAAACACATACACTTCTCATTCATAGCCTTGCCTCTCATCTGTTTCACAACGACAATAAAAAGTACAGCTCCCATTTTATTCTGCAAATATTTTGAGGTTAAGAGAAAGGGGAAGCTGGTTGAAATTCTGGTTCAACATTTGAGAGTTGCTGGTTGCTACAACAGTTGGTTGTTGAGAGATTGGACCCTTCAATTCAGCCAAAAAAGAAAGATAATGTTTGCCTGGAGGCTCTTTATTGGATATTACAAGAGAAATAAGCAAGCGAAGTACACGAGAGGAGGGTGCCATCTTGTTCTTGTTCTTATTCCCGCCACTGCTCTGACGCAGCTAGAAGAAGTCAAAATCAGTTGGGACTTCCAATCTACTGAGCCTCTACTTTCTTCTCCTTTTATTCACCGCCATCTTTTCTTTGCTGCTTGTTCACTTCTGGCTCCATGTTTATCCTTATGATCTTTCTTTTGCACATACTCGATCCTCTCAGCACTCTGTTCTTCTCCCACACCCACCAAACACCCACTTGGAAATAAACCCAAACATCGCTGTTCTCAGTGTGATCCCATGAGCAGGTATAGCTGTGGTGAAATCTCATAATTTAGTTTGGTGGGATTACAAACTCATGTTCCCCAGCCATGCTGAGTGCTATCTGCATGCACCTCCCCGCTCACTCTCTACCCCTCATTCTGCTCTGAGCTCCTTTCCTTTGCTTCCTACTTGGGCTTGACCAATGGGATGCACTGGCAGGAGATTAAAGGGAAGAAGGTTGAGGTATTAATTCCCTTGGCTCCCATGGATTGGTCACTTCCACAGCCACTTTCTCTCTCTCTGTCTCTCTCTCTCTTTTTTTTTTTTTTGAGATGGAGTCTTGCTCTGTGGCTCAGGCTGGAGTGCAATGGCATGATCTCGGCTCAATGCAACCTCCACCTCCGGGTTTCAAGCGATTCTCCTGCCTCAGCCTCCCAAGTAGCTGGGATTATAGGTGCCCGCCACCACGCCTGGCTAATTGTTGTATTTTTAGTAGAGACGGGGTTTCGCCATGTTGGCTGGGCTTGTCTCGAACTCCTGACCTCAGGTGATCCTCCTGCCTCAGCTTCCCAAGGTGCTGGGATTACAGGTGTGAGCCACTGTGCCCGGCCTCTCTCTTTTCTACCCGACCCTCTCTCCTCCCTCCTTTCCATTCTCTCCTATTCTGTCTCTCGCTTGCTCTCCAGCTCTGTCCTTTTTCTTCCTCCCTTGCTCTCCCACGCTCTCAATTCCAGGAATTTCTCTTCCCCTCACTGTTTAGGTATTGCTCTTACTATCCCTGAATACTGCACTATTATCTGTAGTTTCCAGTTTCGTCTAACTACTCAATTTGAGCGTGCGCTAAGCTTCCTGACTGACACATTTACCTCAACCAAACCCCCTACACTAGCCAGACGTCTTCCAACATTTCTCTGGTCACCTCACTCTCTACTTTCTTCAATGACCATGACACACCTACCCCACTATACCCATCCTTCTCATTGTCACAAGATAACTTTTCCTACTACTTTCCTGAGAAAATACAATAAAAAAAACTCTCTCACATATGAATCCCCTCAAATCTACAACTCTGCTTATATCCGCACGCACTCACGTTTTCTTATACCTTGCAACAATGGAAGACCTGTTTCTACCGAAGGTGACTCCACTTCCTCCTCCTGGGATCATCCCATCTCTTCCTACTTTCTCAGGGCCTTCTATCAGATATTTCCTCTCTACTATTCTTTGTTATTTTCTTTCATTTTTTTTTTTCCTTTTGAGATGAGGTCTTGCTATGTTGCCCAGGCTAGTCTCAAACTCCAGGGCTCAAGCAATCCTTCTGCCTCTGCCTCCCAAAGTGCTGGGATTACAGGTGTCAGCCACCGCTCCTGGCCTCTATAATCAAATTGGATTGTATCCAGATTCTGCTTACCGAATGATGCTCTGTGGCTTCTCTTTGGACTTAGCCAGCTCTCAAGTGCTGAGGTGCCCACTGCCTGGCTCCCAGGGCACTCACCATGGACCAGCCCCAGTGGCTTTCCCTCACTTTGTACAATGCACCCAGCTTTGTTGCCTTTGTTCATGTGGTTCATATCTAACCCTTTTTAAACATCACTCTGATACTTTATCTCCACACCTATATTCCTACCTCAGGTATCACCTCAGTTATCACTTTTTTTTCATTTTAGAAATATTCTTTATTAAAGTAATGCATTTTTTTCTTTTTTTTGAGACGGAGTCTCCCTCTGTCACCCAGGCTGGAGTGCAGCGGCGCGATCTCGGCTCACTGCAAGCCCCACCTCCCGGGTTCACGCCATTCTCCTGCCTCAGCCTCCCGAGTAGCTGGGACTACAGGCACCCGCCACTGCGCCCGGCTAATTTTTTGTATTTTTAGAAGAGACGGGGTTTCACCGTGTTAGCCAGGATGGTCTTAATCTCCCGACCTTGTGATCCGCCTGCCTCGGCCTCCCAAAGTGCTGGAATTACAGGTGTGAGCCACCGCTCCCGGCCAAGGTAATGCATTTTTAATACACGTTATTTTTTTAGAGCAGTTTTAAGTCACAGAAAAATTGAGTAGTAGGTACAAAAATTTCCATGTACACATAGCCACCGTGTTATCAATATCCTCCATCAGAGTGGAACATTTGTTACAATTGATGAATCTACACTGACACATCACTATCACCCAAAATCCATAAGCTTATTTTACTTCATTTATTTTATTTTAGAGGTGGGTCTCTCTTTCATCACAGCTCACTGCAACCTTGAACTCTTGAACTCAGGTGATCCTCCTGCCTCAGCTTCCCGAGTAGCTAAGACTACAAGTGTGTGCCACCATGCCTAGTTAAATTTTTAAATTTTTGTTTTGTAGAGATGGGGTCTTGCTATGTTGGTCCAGGCTGGTCTTGAACTCCTGGCCTCAAGTAGGCCAGGAGTCCTTTATGGCCTCCCAAAGAGCTGGGATTATGGGCATAAGCCACCACGCCTACCCCATAGACTTAATTTTTAAAAGGGACTAATTTTACACAGTTAGCAATTAAAGTGCTGAGGCTAAACTACAGATTTCCATATTAAAACCCCATAATCCTTAATCAAAAACCTCTAGATATTTATAGTTAGATCACCTTCAACTCACATCCAGAAAAAAAAAAAAACAAAAAAAACCCCTCTCTAATGAGAAAGGGTTCTCCTCTGCCAACAAAAACTATAGGTTCTTTCCAAGGAGAATGATTAAACGTCTTCATCCCCCTCCCCTCGTAAATCTCACCATCATTCACAGTATTTCCAAATTCGGTCCTTGTTAAAATTCTTGGTCAGTGAACACCATTTTTTCCCAAATGCATCCCCATGATCCGTACACTCCCAGTAGATCAAGCGTCTGTACCAGAAGGGAAACACACAGCTTGCAAAATCTGCAGAGGAGGAAGAGGAAGAAGCAGTGAGAGTAAGAAACCTTTCTAATTTGCACCCCCCCCACCACACCATGCACACACATGCACACGTGTGTGCATGCACATGAACAAATGTGCACACATACACATGCACACTCACACTGACATACATATATGCACACATGTGCACGTGCGCACACACACACGCAAATACACACTTTGCTTCCTATTCAGTATCATCTGCTCTGCCCTATTTCACCAAAGGCACATGGGAACAATATTGGTGAGAGATTCAGATCCCATATTACTTTGATGTTCTACTAAAAAGTTTCTTTTCAAAATAATGTAGTTGAAATGCTCATAACATATCTATGGTGCAATGTGATTTTTATATCGTCAGAAATTGAACATCCTTTATTTTCACAATTTAATTGGTTATGGATTCTATTTTCAGAACCCTCTTGTGTTTCACCCCAGATCCCAGCCTCAGAGACCAAGATTACTGCTCTGAGGTATTTAGAGGCAGGACACTCACCTTCTGCACTGCAAAACTTCCAGTATCCTTCGTAGGTCTTGTTTAACGAGCACCACTTGTGTCTTGCCTTGGACTTGATGCAGTCATAGTATGTTCCATTTTTATAGCGGAATGGAAAGACGCACTCCCCATCTAGAGAAAACACAATTCTTCCTCTGTTTCTGGGTGTGTTAGGAGAGAGGTTATCAAGCGACTGTCTTCCTAGGAGCTGTTGCCCTTTGAAATCAGAATCATTGGCTGTGGCTGTAGTAAATGTTATTGTGCCACTCAATAGCAGAACTTTGGCTCTCTAATGACAAAGGTCTTTTGTTTTATATTCCTGCCCCTGCCCTACTTTTTTTCCAGGGTATAAACCGTCTCAAAATTTTGCTTAGCATTTGCCCCAGTTTCAGAAATCTCTCCTAAACATAGAAACATAAATGTGGGCATTTATCTACCAAACAATTCTTCCCCCCCGCCCCTGGATCTTATTTTTACCTCCTTCCATCATCTCTCTTTCTCTCCCTCTCCCATACAACTATACATGTGTGTATGTGTGTCACCTGGGTATATCTATGTTGTATGGTTTTATATATATACCTATATATGTTATATGGTTTTGTATATATGCTATATGGTTAATACAGGATATACATATATATAGTTATATGTGCATACACACATACAGGCACACATACATAATTTTTTGCTACACTTCAAAATGAATCATATTTTATACTTGAGTTTCCAACTTAACACATCGCAGAAATCTTCTTAGAGTGATCGTGTAGCTCTAACTTCTTCATGGTTCACTGCAGCCTTATCCTCCTGGGCTCAAGCAATCCTCCCACCTCAACCTCTGGAGTAGCTGGGACTGCAGGTGCATGCTACCATGCCCAGCTAATTTTTAAATTTTTTGTAGAGCTGAGATCTCACTATGTTGGCCAGTGTGGTCTCAAACTCTTGAGCTCAAGCGTCCTCCTGCCTCAGCTTCCAAAAATGTTGGGATTACTGGCATGAGCCACTGAGTCCGGCCTTAACTTCTTTCTAATGCTGATTCATGTTCTGTGATACAGATTCACCACAATTTATTCAGTATTTCCACATTCAGATTTTTCCTACTGTAAATACAGCTGTAGTAAACATTTCACGAATTTAAATCCTTATGTACTGAAGCATTTGTTTCTATAGAATACCCAAAGCAAGGTTACAAGGACAAAGTGTATATACAATTTTAGCATTGATGAATATTGCTTTGTCAAAGGAAAATGGCAACTAGTCTTGCCCACCAATTGTGCTCCTTTACCTGAATTTTCATTAGCACGAAGCATTTACACACTTTAAAAATGTTTACCTGTATTACAGAAGATTTCTGCCTTGCTTTAAAAGATCTGTTAGTCCTTAGGCCACACGTATATTTTCCATTTTCTTCTTAAATTAAACAATTTTGTTCCTTTTACATTTAAAATTTGATTAAGCTAGAATTTACTTTTGTATATGATGCCAAAGGGCAATGCAACTTTATTTTCTTTCAAACATATTTAGTAATGACAGATTGATGATGAAATAAATCACCTGTACATTTAAACAATCATGTTTAAAACCATGGATTATTCTAATATATCCTGGGATCCATTCTATATTTTCTATAAAGTTCCTTGAAATTATTACAGGCGTAACGACGCATGGTGGTAAAATGAGCAGGCTCTGGAGTCAGCAAGCATCACAAAATAGTTCTTCTTTTCTTTTCTCCTCTTACTCCTCCTCCTCCTTCTTCTTCTTCCTCTTCTTCTTCCTTCCTCCCTCCTCCTCCCCCTCCTCCTCCTCTTCCTCCTCCTCCTCTTCCTCCTCCTCCTCTTCCTTCTATCTTTCTAGGCTGATTCCATGTTGTTTATATTACAATATTTTAGTATGTCTAAATATCTGATGAGACAAAATATTTCTCT
Organism: Hylobates moloch; assembly: GCF_009828535.3. Lineage (NCBI taxonomy): Eukaryota > Metazoa > Chordata > Mammalia > Primates > Hylobatidae > Hylobates > Hylobates moloch. Next base: position 37,449,437 of record NW_026652287.1, on the reverse strand, counting down.
ACTCCAGCACTTTGTTCATATTTCTAATTATTATTGGATGTTTTTTCTATATAAATTTTAAAATCTATTTTTCCTGTTAGATTGGCAGAAATTAAACAGTAGACATATTTAGTGCTGATGAAAGTTCAGAGTGACTTCTATACCTCCGTTTTCTTTATCTGTTTACAAGGCATTTATGTTACATTTTATATACGGAGAAGAAATGATTTTTTTTTTT
>NW_026652287.1:37424422-37449210 GCF_009828535.3 Hylobates moloch | reverse complement strand
CCTCCTCCTCCTCTTCCTCCTCCTCCTCTTCCTCCTCCTCCTCTTCCTTCTATCTTTCTAGGCTGATTCCATGTTGTTTATATTACAATATTTTAGTATGTCTAAATATCTGATGAGACAAAATATTTCTCTACTCCAGCACTTTGTTCATATTTCTAATTATTATTGGATGTTTTTTCTATATAAATTTTAAAATCTATTTTTCCTGTTAGATTGGCAGAAATTAAACAGTAGACATATTTAGTGCTGATGAAAGTTCAGAGTGACTTCTATACCTCCGTTTTCTTTATCTGTTTACAAGGCATTTATGTTACATTTTATATACGGAGAAGAAATGATTTTTTTTTTTTACGGGAGAAACATTACTGATTCCCCCATTTTTACAAAAGTAAAAGAAAATATACATTAATAATCAAAGTTTTCTGATCAACTTACCTTTAACTTCTGGAAAATGAGTTATAGTTTCTGAAAAATAAAATTTAGAGCTGACATTTATTTCACTATTATTAGGCTTTAAAATAGGCTCTTACGTAAAATAAAATTAAATAAAAACTTTAGTTTGGGAAAAAGTGATATTGTTATGGCATTATGTTTTCCATCCAAGAACATGGCATCATCTCTTTTTCAAAATGTATTTTTTTGCTCTTCAATATGATTCTCTTATTTATTCTGTGTAAATCCTACACATTTATCACTAATTTAATTCCAAAGTGCTTTTTTATGGTCACTGATGTTAAACAGAATGTTTTCCATTTCCATCAATGTCCAGTTGGTTCTTACTAGTATAGAGAAAAACTATTGACTGGTGTATGTTTATCTTGTATCCAGCCACGTAGCCATATTACTTTATTAAAACTAATAATTTTTATTCATGTTCTTAGGGATTTAAAGTACACAATCATAAAATAATTTTGCCTGTTATTTTATATAAATTTTTTCCTTTTTACAATATCACTTATGTTAGAACCTAAAATAGTGTTAATGTAATGCCCCTGTGCTTTCCTAGTTTTAATTGGAATGACACTTAGATCAAGAATGTTTATTTCAGCATGATTAGTATTAGTTTAAAAAATAAGAATTAATTAAAAAAATTAATCCCTGAATACCTGAAATCTACTATTAGAGATTCATGTCTTTGGAGTTGCCACTTTCAAAATGGAAACCTCTTCCTCTAGGAGGGAAAAATAAGAATGATACCTCTGAGGTATGTAGGAAATGCAAATAAATGCTCTGAGCATCTCTATCCTGGGAACTATATTTTATTTAACTTATCAGAACAATTTTGTGAGGCAGGCATTGTTTCCATCATCTTAGAGACAAAGTTCAGAAATGTTAAGTTCCATTAAATTAAGAAATGAAATTGGCTTTATAATATCAAGTAGGCATTAATAAAGATGAGCATATAAATAGATATGGAAAAATTTGTACTTCATTTTTAGGTGGCAAAAGGAATTTTCTTTCATTATTTTCCATAATACTTGATTTTTGCTAAAAATCACATTATGAAGTTACATGTAATGAAATGTTTAATCACCCAAAAGTAAAATTAACAGTAAAATTATGATTTATCTCTTCTTCTTTTTTTTTTTTTTTTTTGAGACAGAGTGTCACTCTGTCACCCAGGCTGGAGTGCAGTGGCATGATCTCGGCTCACTGCAAGCTCCGCCTCCTGGGTTCATGCCATTCTCCTGCCTCAGCCTTCTGAGTAGCTGGGACTACAGGCACCCGCCACCACGCCCGGCTAATTTTTTGTAGTTTTTTAGTAGAGACGGGGTTTCACCATGTTAGCCAGGATGGTCTCAATCTCCTGACCTCGTGATCCACCCGCCTCAGCCTCCTAAAGTGCTGGGACTCTTCTTTTTTCTTAACATTTTTGAAATGAAATTTACTTTATATGTAAGTACGTAAAATAGTAACCTTTAATGAAAAATATGATTTCTTACCAGGAAAGGAAATATTCAGTGGTTTCACATTTTATTGGAAAAATTTGAAAAGAAACTCTAATAAAAGTTTTTTGATCAACTCACCCACAGTTGATGATAATTCATCTGAAAGACACAATTTTGAACAAATATTTATGTCACTTTAAAATAAAAGAAATGAAAAGATTTCACCAATTTCTATTCTAGTAAGAATAATACTATTTTGAAAGTTAGGCATCAAAGTTCAATAGAGCTTATTTTTAGTTGTGTGATTGTGGGTGATTTCTTATTTTCCTTTTGCTTTAACTGTATTTTCCAAATATTATTAAAGGATAGGAATGATTAAAATTATTCTTAAAACAAAAAATTCAGCAGGCAAAGGAAATGATTTACTTTTCTCACATTTTTCTATAAAATAAACCACTTCATCATAGGTTTCTGATATGGAACACTATAGGTTTTTATTTCTGTCACCACTTCTCACTGAATACCTGAATTCTACTATTAGAGATTCATGTCTTTGGAGTTGCCACTTTCAAAATGGAAACTTCTTCCTCTAGGAGGGAAAAATAAGAATGATACCTCTGAGGTATGTAGGAAATGCAAATAAATGCTCTGAGCATCTCTATCCTGGGAACTATATTTTATTTAACTTATCAGAACAATTTTGTGAGGCAGGCACTGTTTCCATCATCTTAGAGACAAAGTTCAGAAATGTTAAGTTCCATTAAATTAAGAAAGTTAAGCATATGGCAATTCAATTCGAATCCCCCCGGAGGGGTTGGTTCAGTAGGAAGTAACAGCCCAAATCCTGGCACAGGCTCAACCACTTACCAAGCATCTGCCCTCAGTTTACTCTGCTGTAAAATGGAGAGAGAACATTAGGAAGTCAAGTCCTCCCCAGTTTGAATATGCTAATATTCTTGGAATGAAGGAAACTGCCTGATAGCTTTACTTTTTTTTTTCTTAAAGCAGCATTTTTATTTATTTATTTATTTTTGAGACAGCGTCTCATTCTGTCGCCCCGGCTAGAGTACAGTGGCGCGATCTCGGCTCACTGCAACCTCTACCTCCCGGGTTCAAGCAATTCTCCTGCTTCAGCCTCCTGAGTAGCTGGGACTACAGGCATGTGCCACCACGCCCAGCTAATTTTTGTATTTATAGTAGAGATGGGGTTTCACCGTATTGGCCAGGCTGGTCTCGAACTCCTGACATCGTGATCCGCCCACCTCAGCCTCCCAAAGTGCTGGGATTACAGGTGTGAGCCACCACACCCGGCTAAAGCAGCATTTTTCAACCATTGTTCCTTCATGAGCCATTAAACCTGTAATATTTACCTCCCCCTCCTTGGAACTTGAATTTTTTGTTTTGTTACTTTGCATGGTTCCTGATGAAGTGATTTTATGCAAAGGCTATTTGATTTAAAACCAGCATGTGTTTAGTTAAATATTAAATAACTCTTACAAAGTTCACTTAATTGAGGCTTTAAGAGCAGTCATAACTTTAGGATGAAATATAACATAGAACGAATTGTAGAATAAATATAGAGTGAAAAATTTGATTTTTTCCCAAATAGCCCATGATAGATGATGCTTAATAACTATTAAAATGATGTCAGATAGAAAAGCGCAATTTACCAACAAGTAAATTTACAAATGTCATGTTTGGTTAAGAGACCATACACATACTATAATGTAATTTGCAGATATCTCTCATATTAAAGCATTAGAACTCAACATAATCTGTGTTCATAACTAGTTCATCAAATTTGTAGATTACACTTAAAAGAGCAATGACTTAATTTTTTTTATTTTTTGAAAAGATTTTTGCAAAAGCAATGATTTTAATTCTGAATTTGTTGTGTATATTTTATTTATTGCTGACTATTTTGCTATTTGCTCATGTTTATTCATTCCACAGTTTGTTTTTCAGCTAAATTGTCCTGGCTGCCATTGTGGCTTGAAATTAAAATGTTTTTCCTTAGGCACATCTTATTTAAGAAATAGTCATAATGGACCAGCACAATGGTTCACAAGCTTTGTTGCATATTAGAATCACCAGCTGAGTTTTTAAAAACCCAGATCCTTTCCACTTCTGGGTATATATACAAAATAATTGAAAGCAGAGACTCAAACAAATATTTGTAAACCCATGTTCATGGTAGCGTTATTCACAATAGCTAAAAAGTGGAAATAACCCACAGGTCCCTGAGCAAATGAATAAATAAACAAAATATGGTAGACACATACAATGGAGTATTATTCAGCATTACAAAGGAACAAAATTTGAATAGATGCCACCACATGGATACACTTTGATAATACTAGGTTAAGTAAAATAAGCCAGACACAAAAAGACAAATATTATATGATTCCACTTATAAGAGGTAACTAGAATAGTCAAAAACATAAAGACAAAAAGCAGAATGGTGGTCGTTAGGAGCTGGAGGGAGGGAGGAATGGGCAGTTATTATTTAATGGGTGCAGAGTTTCAGGTTGGGACAACGAAAGGCTCTGGAGATAGATTGCACTATTTGAATGCATTAAATGCCACTGAACTGTGCACCGGTTCCAGTATGTAGGGAAGATCTCACGATGAAGGGGTCTGCATTTATTCAGCCAGTCCTTCAACCCACTCATGTAGGCGACAAATATGGATTGAATGCCTACTATGTGCCCAGCCTAGTGCTAGGTTCTGCGCTACCCAAAAAGGGAGTGGCTGGAATGGTAGACTCTGGACTACAGAAACCATGAGATTCAGGCGGGAATCCAAGATCGATGGACTCATCAGGAGTTAAGCTTGTCTTTCTCTGAAATATAGGGATTATAATTGTATCTACCTCCTGGATTTGTTGGGTTCATTCAGTATGCATTCCATAGTGAAACTGTTAGGAAATGGATTTTGGTTTTGAGGATCATCATAGGCCTGTTCTCATGAATGGGGAGATACAGACGAACGAGTCCAACACAGTCTGTCTGCTAAGCACTATGATCTTAGAGCAGGTATCACCAGGTAAGCCTCAGAATGCAGCATCATCGTATCATAAACATAGTGCACCATCCTTGGTGCTATAAAATTATGAGTCCCCATTCAAACGTCCCACTCTGATTAACACCAGAAATTCTTTCTGCCATCTCCCTGGTGGATCATTTGTTGTGAATGTTGGGATGCTTTGTTTCAAAAAATATCTTGCAAGTACAATGCAGTTGCAAAGCAAGTGGACTACAAAATGAAGCCGGTCACTTTGTGAAAGATGCAAGAATGTATGAATTTAATGACAGTGATACAAAAAAGTTAAAATAGCACATATTGTGACTCCATAAGGGCTTTGAACAGAATTTTTTTTTTTTTTTTTTGACATGGAGTCTTACTCTGTCACCCAGGCTGGAGTGCAGTGGCACGATCTCAGCTCACAGCAACCTCTGCCTGGTGGGTTCCAGGGAGTCTTCTGCCTCTGCCTCCCAAGTAGCTGGGACTACAGGTGTGTACCACCACACCTGGCTAATTCTTATATTTTTAGTAGAGACACGGTTTTGCCATGTTGGCCAGGCTGGTCCCAAACTCCTGACCTCAGGTGATCCACCTGCCTCGGCCTCCCAAAATGCTGAGATTACAGGTGTGAGCCGCCGTGCCTGGCTTGAAGAAAAAAAAAATTATATATATATATAAAATATAAATATATATAATATGTATATTATATATAATATATATTTTTAATTTCAAAGGATTAAGAAGGGCCCCTAAAAATTAATATAGTCCTAGAATTAGTCTTAGAATACTTATACAAAACTGGCTTTCTTTATGACCCTTTGAGGAAAAGTGTAGAATGGAAGAAGACAAAGCTATGCACTGGAAAATCATAACTATTTTGTCAGGAAAGTCCTGCATCCCAATTCTTTTCATTCTCAAGAATTCACCTTTGGTCATAATTCAAGCTAAATTCTGTTATAATATATAAGGTTTTAAAAATACCCTTATTTGAAATAAAAATGAGTCTCACTTTTCCAGATAAACCCAAATCGAAATTGCTTCACACAGCCATAACAAAGAACAAAATCATGTCCTTTTTAGCAATATGGATGCAGCTGGAGGCCGTTAGCCTAAGCAAATTAATGCAGAAACAGAAAACCAAGTACCACATGTTCTCACTTATAAGTGGGAACTAAACATTGGGTGCACAGGGCCACAAAGATGGGAACAATAGACACTGGGGATTACAAAAGTGGGGAGGTAAGGAGGGGACCCAGGCTTGAAAACTGCCTATTGATGACCAGGCGCAGTGGCTCATGCCTGTAATCCCAGCACTTTGGGAGGTTGAGGTGACGGATCATGAGGTCAGGAGTTCCAGACCAGCCTGGCCAACATGGTGAAATCCCGTCTCTACTAAAAATACAAAAATTAGCCAGGCGTGGTGGTGTGTGCCTGTAATCCCAGCTACTCGGGAAGCTGAGGAAGGAGAATCACTTGAACCTGGGAGGTGGAGGTTGCAGTGACCTGAGATCACACCACTGCACTCCAGCCTGGGCAATATAAGACTCTGTATCAAAAAAAAAAAAAAGAAAACTACCTACTGGGCCTACGTTCATTATTTGGGTGATGGCTTCAATTGAATCCCAAACCTCACCATTTATGCAACGTACTCATGTAACAAATCTGCACATGTACCCCCTGCATCTAAAATAAAATTTTTTAAAAGAAAAATGTTTTGAAAGAAGCCAGAGGGGGAAAAATACCTTACCTATAGAGAAGCAAAGATAAGAATTATACCCAACTTCTCTCCAGAAACCATGCAGCTAAGAATGAAGCATTTAAAGTGTTGAGAGAAAAAAATCTTCAATCTAGAATTCTGTACCCTGCAAAATTATTCTTCAAAAGTGAAGGAGAAAGAAAGACAAAGATTCTCAGACAAAACAAACATTGAGGGAATTTGCTACCAGAAAACCTGCCTTGAAAGAAATGTTAAAAGTTCTTCAGAGATATGAAGAGAGGAAGCACATTAGAAAAAGAGTGAGTGGGCCAGGCATGGTGGCTCACACCTGTAATCTCAGCACTTTGGGAGGCCGAGGCGGGCAGATCACTTGAGGTCAGGAGTTCGAGACCAGCTTGGCCAACATGGTGGAACTTGGTCTCTACTAAAAATACAAAAATTAGCCGGGCATGGTGGCGTGTGCCTGTAATCCCTGCTACTTGGGAGACTGAGGCAGGAGAATCACTTGAACCTGGGAGGTGGACTATGCTTGGTTGTCTTCCCTGGATGTGCCTGTTTCCTCTTCTTATAAAGATACCAGTCATTGGATTAGGGCCAACCCTTATCCATTATGACTGCATCTTAATTAAGTACATCTACAAAGACCTATTTCAAATAGAGTCATACTCACAGATCTCGGGTAAACATGAAATTTGGAAGGACACTATGCAATGCAACCCCAGACAGTGAGGATGAAGATGAAGAATTTGAGTATCACTAGACAATACAGTTTGTGGAGGCTGAAACACCTCTGTCTTGGATGCTAATTCGCTGTGTTGGTTTCTGATTAACCCCATTCTCGGAATGTCCCTAAAATTTCTATTTTATCTACTGTTCTTTGTGTAAGAACATGTACTACATGTACTTACTTTTTTTTTTTTTTTTTGAGACAGAATCTCACTCTGTCACCCAGGTTGGAGTACAGTGGTGCTATCATAGCTCACTGCAGACTTGACTGCCCAGACTCAAGTGATTCTCTTGCTTCAGCCTCCCAAGTAGCTGGAACTACAGGCATACACTACCATACCTGGCTAATTTTCAAAATTTGCTATAGAGACATAGATCTCACTACGTTTCCCAGGCTGGTCTCGAATTCCTGGGCTCAAGCGATCCTCCCACCTTGACCTACGCCTGGCCAGAAGATGTCTTTACTATTGATCCTGCCATTAGGTCAAAACAACCTTGATCAAAGAACCTTTAGGCAGGGCTGGGTGTGGTGGCTCACAGCACTTTGGAAGGCAGAGGTGGGCAGATCACTTGAGCTCAGGAGTTTGAGACCTGCCTGGGCAACTTGGCGAAATCTAATCTCTACCAAAATTACAAAAAAATTAGCTGGGCATGGTGGTGTGCTCCTGTGGTCCCAGTACTAGGAGGCTGAGTTGGAGGATTACTTCAGTCCCGGGAGGCGGAGGTTGCAGTGAGCTGAGATCACGCCACTGCACTCTAGCCTGGGCAACAGAGTGAGACCTTTTCTCAGAAACAAATAAAATTAAATTAAAAATTAAAAAATCAAAAAAATTTTAAAAATTTAAAAAAGAGAGGCTAGGTGTGGTGGCTCATGCTTGTAATCCCAGCACTTTGGGAGGCTGAGGTGGGCGGATCACGAGGTCAGGAGATCGAGACCACGGTGAAACCCCATCTCTACTAAAAATACAAAAAATTAGCCGGGCATGGTGGCGGGCACCTGTAGTCCCAGCTACTCGGGGAGGCTGAGGCAGGAGAATGGCGTGGTAACCGTGTGCCATGATCCAGCCTGGGAACCAGGAGATCGGTCTCAAAAAAAAAAAAAAAAAAAAAAAAAAAAAAAGGAAGTCCTGTCACCTGGAAGACATTAGGCTAAGTGAACCAAACCAGTCACAGAAGGACAAATATTGCCTGATTCCATTTGTATGAGAAGTTTAAAGTAGTTAAACTCACTCTGTGAGTATCGACTACTAAATCCAAACCCTTATCCTGCCTCTTTAATACTGTAATAGTACTTTTGGTACTGTAATAGTAGTAATAATGACATAATGATAACAATTCTGTTCTGAGCGTCACGCATGCTAACCCATTTCATCTTCCAGCAACCCTGGGAGGCAGCAAGAATCATGATCCTCCTGTTTCAGATGTGGGAACTCATAGACATCCAGGGCTCAAAGTCTTGCTCGAGGCCACAGGCTAAGCTTAGTTGGAACCCAGAGATGCTGGAGGGAAAACTGGTCTCCTGAGCTTGCCAGGAGCAGAGTCAAGTGGGACAGAGGAGGCAAGAGGAGCCTTCAGTTCTTGATGAGTGGGGATGCATGAGAGCTCTTAGCCGTGGTTCCTCCTCATCCTCTTTAAATAATAATGGCTCTTGCAATGCAAGATTCACATTTTAGCACAAACCGTTGTTGACATCAAATGATTGGTTGGCGGGCAGTCCTACTGCACCAAAGCCTGAACTGGCAAAAGTGAAAACCCCAGAGTTCTGGGTTCACGAAGCATATCCGGTATACACACCTGGACAGTTCTCCCCGCAAGGGACCCCACTCCCATGTAATCCCTTAGACAACCCATCAACTTGGAATAGTAATTACATGCCGGACACAGCAAATTCCTAGCCCTGGAACAAGATCACTCAATCAAGTCCTTGGTGAAGTCTTGCCAATTCAACTACTTTTTCTTTTTCAGACCAGGCATATAGCCGATTTGGCATGTGCCACACACACGGTCTGTTTCCTCGTCTGTCTTCCCACTAGATCGTGCACTAGTGGGAAGAGGTGGAGGTGTATATTGCATGCTCATGAGTGGAGATGCTCATGCTGTTTAGCCTCTGCATCCTGTGCATCTAGCAAACCTATCATGTCACTGTTTGTTTTTTTTTTTTTTGAGACCGAATCTTGCTCTTGTCGCCCAGGCTGGAGTGCAATGGCATGATCTCAGCTCACTGCAACCTCCGCCTCATGGGTTCAAGCGATTCTCCTGCCTCTACCTCCTGAGTAGCTGGAATTACAGGCACCTGCCACCACGCCCTGCTAATTTTTATATTTTTAGTAGAGATAGGGTTTTGCCATGTTGGCCAGGCTGGTCTTGAACTCCTGACCTCATGATCTGCCCGCCTTGGCCTCCCAAAGTGCTGGGATTACAGGTGTGAACCACAGCGCCCGGCATGTCACTGCTTCTAAAACACTAAAATGCAGTGCTCCTCTGACGAGGATGAGGAAGAACCACAGCTGGGAGCTCTCATACATCGCCACTCACCAAGAACTGAGGACTCCCTTTGCCTCCTCTGTCCCACTTGACTGCTCCTGGCAAGCTCAGGAGTCCAGATTTCCCTCCAGCATCTCTGGGTTCCAACGAAGCTTAGCCTATGGCCTCGAGCAAGACTTTGAGCCCTAGATGTCTATGAGTTCCCACCTTCCCCTTATTTGTGATGACATCTTATAATCTGCAAGCCGGATTGCTGTGGGGACCCAGTTGTTATTGTCTGTATTGAATTCAACCAGCATCAAAAACTTGCAGTTTGCTACTCAGTAGCTCAAAAGAAACTCTTAAGAGACAATAGGCTGGGTGCGGTGGCTCCTGCCTATAATCCCAGCACTTTGGGAGGCTGAGGTAGGTGGATCACCAAAGGTCAGGAGTTCGAGACCAGCCTGGCCAACATGGTGGAACTTGGTCTCTACTAAAAATACAAAAATTAGCCGGGCACGGTGGCACGTGCCTTTAGTCCCAGCTACTCAGGAGGCTGAGGCAGGAGAATTGCTTGAATCTGGGAGGCTGAGGTTGCGGTGAGCCGAGATCACACCACTGCACTCCAGTCTGGGTGACAGAGCAAGACTCCATCTCAAAAAAAAAAAAAAAAAAAAAAAAAGAAAGAAAGAAAGAAAGAGAGAGACAATAAGTCCAGGAGGCAGATGCTCACAAGGGGAGAGAGAGGGAGATAGTGAATAGGCAACGGTTCTGCAGATCAAAAGTAGACTAGCACCACATCATTTAAAATACAGGCCAGCGAGCCCGAGGCCCATGAGTTTTTATTCTCTGATGCATTATTAAGAGGAATGCTTCATCACGAAGGCTCTGAATAGCACAAGTATTATGCGGAAAAATATGACATCCATAATTCAGGAGACCAGACATTGACAGTGGAGAAGCTTTAGGAGCATCTTAATTAGCTTTCTTCCACTTATCTATATTCCTTTTTATGTATCTACAAACATGATGTCTGATTTTAAAAAAAACCTGTGGCCAAGTACAGTGCTATTTTCCCATAAGTATAAAATAATTTTAGTGGATAAGAAAGCAGTGGTCATAGTTACATTGGGAGTATATTTTTCTTTTCTGTTCTTTTAAAAAAAAATTAGCAAGCACAGTGTTTTTTTTTTTTTTTTTTTAATGCAAAGATGTCCTGAAGAATACTTAAAAGAAATATCACAAGATCATTCTTCTTGGTCATTCCATAAAAAATTGTTTTTGAAACTATGCTTAGTCCTCATCAAACGTGCCAGATGCATCCATAGTGAATTCCTTTCTTATTTTTCTATTTTTCCTTCATAATTGCTACAGGCAACACGACTTTGGAAAAGGAATAAAATCGACTTTATGAAAATTAGTCTCATTTTCAAAACCTCTGCATGAGGCATTTAAAATCTCCTAGCACGAAGGGAGGAGACACATGGTTTTCAAGTAACATGTCACCAGGATTTTCCAGTTTACATTCTTAGTCTTTCATTATGTTATTAGCTGAACTTTCTTATTTTTTAAAAAATCTTTACCCATAGATTGTGTTTCTGACCTGAAAGGGAGAGTATTTTTTTCTTTCTTAAGGTACCTAAAGCAAGGGAGACTGTTGCCCTCTGTGGAGACTGGGATTTGATTACATACAGCAGCCGATGTGCAGGATTCCATCCCAGCCAGGGTCACCTGTCTCCTCACCTTCTTCTAGAACGTTGAATAGAGCACCGACCACACCACCGACCACACCGCGAATCAGGCAGACCCAAACCAGCAGGAGCCCCATGTGCCGGGCCATGCTCCTGTCAGACACTCGTGGTAGACCAGCTGATGTCCAAGATTTCATAGCACCTGGAACTAACCACAACCACTTCCCCTCCCTGTCCCTCCTCCCCACTTCCCCTCCCTGTCTCTCCTCTTTCCCTCCTCCCCACTTCTTCCTTGTCCCTCTCTTTTTTACCTTCTCCTCCTCCTCATTCTTTTTCTCCCTTCTTGTTCTCCTCTCCTCCTCCTTCCTTTTCTCCTCCTTCTTCTTCCCTTCCTTCTCCTCCTCCTCCCCCTCCTCTTCCTCCCCTCCTCTTCTTCTTTCTTCCCCTCGTCCACCTCATCCTCCTCCTCCTCCCTCTCCTTCCCCTCTGTATCCCCCTCCTCCTCTCTCCTCCCCTCTCTCCCTTCTTGCTCTCTTCCTCCCCTCCTTCCCTCCCTCCTCCCTCTTCCCCTCCCCTCCTCCTCTTTCTCCCCTCCTTCTCTCCTCCTCCTTCTTCCTACTCTCCCTCATTCTCCTCCTTCTCTCCCTCCTCCTCCTCTTCCTTCACCTCCTCCCCATCTTCCTCCCTCTCCTTTCCCTCTTTCTCCCCCTCCTCCTCCTTCCTCTTCCACCTCCTTCCCCACCTCTTCTCCCTCCTCCTCCTTCCCCCCTTCCCTTTCCTCCTCTTCTTTCGTCTTTCATCCCCACCTTCTCCCTCCTTCCTTGCTCTCGCTCTGCGCCAAAGTTAAGCTATCTACCTTGCATAGGGAGAAATATAGAAAAAGAAATACTTAAAATAACAGATAGGGAAGATGCAGGTTGAGGAATTTCACGTCGTTTCCACGAAGAGAAGCATCAGGGAGCCCATGAGCAGTCGCAGGCCTACCGGTATCTCAGATCTTCCTGGTCCTGAGCCAGGGCTCAAGAATCCCCTGGAGAGGCCCAGGGAGGCTTCTTGGAAAAGCAGGTTTGCTTCCCTAATATAAGCACCTTTGTTGATGCTCCACAAAGCTTCGGTGTGGGCCACTGTTCTCTGGAGGCCCTTGGCGATTAACCTAATGGGCTGCAGATGGCTTTGAAGTTCTGAGGAATAAGCGGTGCAGCATTATGGACACCTACGTTTCCAACTACGAAATAAATAAATAAATAAAGTATCAAAAAAAGAAAAATCAGATTAATCATGAATTCTGAAACAGCGTGTTCTTAGCTACTGTTCCTTTTTTTTTTTTTTTTTTTGAGACAGAATTTTGCTCTTGTTGCCTAGGCTGTAGTGCAATGGTGCAATCTTGGCTCACTGCAACCTCCGCCTCCCAGGTTCAAGCGATTCCCCTGCTTCACCCTCCCGAGTAAATGGGATTACAGAAGCCTGCCACCACGTCTGGCTAATTTTTGTATTTTTAGTAGAGACAGGGTTTCACCGTGTTGGTTAGGCTGATCTCGAACAAGGTGATCCACTCGCCTTGACCTCCCAAAGTGCTGGGATTACAGGCGTGAGACACCGCGCCCGGCCCTTAGTTACTATTCTTAGAAGAGGGGCTGGGCACAGTGGCTCACGTCTGCAATCCCAGTGCTTTGGGAGGTTAAGGTAGGGGGATTGTTTGCAACCAGGAGTTTGAGACCAGCCTGGGAAACATAATGAGACCCCCATCTCTACAAAAAAAAAAATTGACAAATTAGCCGAGCATGGTGGCATGTGCTTGTTGTCCCAGCACTTTGGGAGGTTGAGGTAGGAGGATTTTTGAGCCCAGGAGTTTGAGGCTGCCGTGAGCTATGATTGCACCACTGCACTCTAGCGTGGGCAACAGAGTGAGACCCTGTCTCAGAAAAAAATTGTGGAAAACGGGCTATCTTTTCATCTCCATTTTTTTTTCCTCAGTAAGATGGAATCTCCTTTGGAAAAAAGTGGCAAAAGAAAGCCCTCCCCCCAACTAAACTGTCAAAAATGTCAACAACTGTCAAATTAGAAGCTCTTATGAAATAAAAGCCTATCCAAGACTTTAAAAATACTTTTGAAGAATCCTAGTTTTTGGAAATGACTGTTGCCTTCACTTGTTTCTAACTTTTTTCTTTTCTTTTCTTTTCTTTCTTTCTTTCTTTTTTTTTTTTTTTTTAGATGGAGTCTTGCTCTGTTTCCCAGGCTGGAGTGCGGTAGCGTGATCTCCGCTCACTGAAACCTCCATCTCCTGAGTTCAAGCGATTCTCCTGCCTCAGCCTCCCGAGTAACTGGGACCACAGGCGTGTGCCCGCAGACCCAGCTAATTTTTGTATTTTTAGTACAGACGGGGTTTCACCATGTTGGCCAGGACGGTCTTGAATTCCTGACCTCAGGTCATCCGCCAGCCTTGGTCTCCCAAAGTGCTGGGATTACAAGCATGAGCCACTGTGCCCAGCACCTCTTTCCTTCTTGTTTGAACATCTTTTACAGATCTTGACTATATTCTACAACATAATGGGTGGTCTCTGGCACACTGCCTTTTTGCTATTATTATTGATACTTTATGAAGACCAAGTGTGCTAAGACATTGTACATTTGCGGAGCCACCCATTCTCCCCTTTAACATCTTTGTTTCATGTCACTCATCATTGCATTGCATGTCATCAGTTTCCCATTCTGCAAGTATTTCTTCAATCAGTTTCCCTTTATTATTAGCCATACGAGATCCAAAAATCCCTTAGCAGATTAATGTGGGCTGGGCGCAGTGGCTTATGCCTGTAATCCCAGCACTTTGGGAGGCCGAGGTGGGTAGATCACCTGAGGCCAGGAATTCGACACTAGCCTGGCCAACCTGGTGAAACCATATCTCTCCTAAAAAATACAAAAATTAGCTGGGTGCGGTGGCATGTGTCTGTGGTCCCAGCTACTTGGGAGGCTGAGGTAGGAGAATTGCTTGAACCTGGGAGGCAGAGGTTGCTGTGAGCTGAGATCATGCCACTGCACTGTAGCCTGGGTGACAACGCGAAACTCCATCCTCTGACTCAAAAAAAAAAAAAAAAAAGAAGAAGAAGAAGAAGCAAGTTGATGGATGAAGAGAAAGAGAGGAAAACACACACACGCACACACACACGCACACACACACACACATACATCAATATACAGTGAGACATTCAAACAGAAAGACAGACACTGAACAAAACCCAAAGACAGAGAAAGAGCTTCAAAGAGGAAGGAAAAGGAGGCAAGGACAGAGGGAGAAAGAAAGAGGGAGTGGAGAGATGGTGAAAGAGAGACTGAGGAAGAGAGTGACAGGGAGGGCCAGAGAGACAGCCAGCGAAAAGAAGTGAAGGCAGAGACAGACAGAGAAGTCAGGGCAGAGGAGGCTGCCATGTGAGAGACCGCCAGCTTGCGAGACTCTTATTCTGAAAACACCCAAGCCTGGGACATGAGGATGCAGCACCAAAGAATCAATAAAACAAAGAGCCCCAGACACCCTGGGTCAAACCCTGCTCTCCCCACCAATTTGCTGTTTGAGGGTCAGCAAGTCCCTGAGCCCAGCTGTGCCTCGATTCCCTTATCTGTAAGACCAAGGAGTCACACTAGGGTCAGCTGTAACATGTGGCCAACTCTGAAAGATCCCAAGAGAAGGCTTGTGGACTTCTTCACAAAATCCCAGGATGGTGGAGAATCATTTAAAAATGATAGCCTGTACTCCCAGCACTTTGCAGGGCTGAGGCAGGTGGATCACCTGAGGCCAGGGGTTCAAGACCAGCTTGGCCAACATGGTGAAACCCTGTCTCTATTAGAAATACAAAAATCAGCTGGGTGTGGTGGTGGGTACCTGTAATCCCAGCTACTCAGGAGGCTGAGGCAGGAGAATCACTTGAACCCAGGAGGCAGAGGTGACAGTGAGCTGAGATCACGGCTTTGTACTCCAGCCTGGATGACAGAGTGAGACCCTGTCTCAGAAATAAAATAATAAAATAAAATAAAATGACGTATTTCAGAAGGCTAGTTTCAATTATCCCATGCTTGCCTTTTCACTAGAAAATTCTAGGGCTTGGCCGGGCACGGTGGCTCATGCCTGTAATCCCAGCACTTTGGGAGGCTGAGGCGGCCAGATCACCTGAGGATGGGAGTTCGAGACCAGCCTGATCAACATGGAGAAACCCCATCTCTACTAAAAGTACAAAATTAGCGGGGCGTGGTGGTGCATGCCTGTAATCCCAGCTACTCTGGAGGCTGAGGCAGAAGAAAGGCTTGAACCCAGGTGGCGGAGGTTGTGGTAAGCCAAGATCACACCATTGCACTCCAGCCTGGGCAACAGAGCAAGATTCTATCTCAAAAAAAAAAAAAAAGAAAAAAAAGAAAAGAAAAGAAAATTGTAGCGCTCTTTCATTGTTCAGCTGAAACCTCTCCAGCTCCTCATTGCTGAATTTCTGGGAACGTTCCCTCCTCTGTTTATTAATATTCTTGTCCCTGACCCCAGCCCCCGCAAGGCCCCGTCCATGTACACTTGACTGAATTTTATGGGCCTTGTGGATATGCATGGGCTTATCTCCAGACATCATACATTAACCACAGCCGATCTCATCCAAACTGTCTTCTGACAGTAACAACTGATGAAGAACCCTCCTTTGAGAAGCTGCCATTGTGTCCTACAGACAGGCTGGGGCCAAAGCCATTCAACCAATCCCCAGATAATCCAGAGCTCTTGGGAGCAGAACCTTAAAGAGAGATTGTAGAGAGAGCTAGGGCCCAGAAGAACTCTCTCAAAGGTACATTTTGACCTGAAAACTTGGGAGGGTGTGAGAAGTGGGGTCCTGAGGCCCCCATAAAAAAGAAGGAAGGTCTAGAGCATCATGGGCACTAGAAATATAACGTGAGTCACACAAATCATTGTAAGTTTTATAGCAGAAGCACTTGAAAAAAGTAAGAAAAGATAAGTGCAATTTATTTTAATAATATGTTTTGTGGAATCCATGGGTATCTAAACGATTATCCTTTCAACACATAATGAATACAAATAATTATTAATGAGATACTTTACATTTTTTTCCTATACTTTGTCTTCAGAATCAATAAGTATTTTACGCTTACAACATAGAACAATTGGAACTTTCCCATTTCAAGTGCTCAAGAGCCAGAAGTAGCTGGTGGCTGCCATATTGGTTCTGGAAGAGGAAAGCCAGAGAAAGTAGGGAAGGGGGTCTTGTGGGTGAGGTCTTTTCTCTGTTAATAAACTCAAAGAAATGGGTTAAACCAGATTATATGAATGATGTAATGCTAAGGAAGGTTGCCTGAATCCCAAGTTTAGGGAAGAAACTGAAGAAAAGGGAACAAGTTACTTGTTAAGAGACTGGGTGAATTACTTATTAAATTCTTAGTAGTGGATTAAAATCTTCATGTTTCTATCAGTTTTTGCACAATTTCTCCAAGGTAAGGCTTACTCTCCCTATTTTAGGAAAAAAGAAAGTTGAGATTCAAAAAGAGCTTACTGAGATCTTGTTGCTTCTCCCTCCGAAGGCAGCCTAAATATGTAATAGAAGAGGTGTGTGTGTGCGCTTAGAGGTGGAGGGAAGGCTTACACTGAAGTTTTGTTTCAGATCTGGGGTCATTTGCTGCTGAGAAGCAGGACTCATTATATTGAAAGTACACTATACTTCAGTGACTTTACAGCCCCATGTGTACCTGTAATTATCACAATGGCTCCTACAGTTGAGATTTTATCTCCACTAAACAGATAGGAATATTGACTTGGAGTTCAGAGAGGTGAAATGACCATCCCAAGGCCACCCAGTTGAAACATGGGAGAGGTAGGATTTGAACCGTGGTTGGTTGGGTGCTATTATCTTCTCACCGCTCCACTGTGAAATTGTTTTGGCTTAAGAGAATGAGAGGGCAGAGGCTGTGGGCTAAGCTGCCTCTTGAGCACCCTATCCTTAATACTACCAGTTGTGGCTGCCATTATTTTCCATGTTGGGTGGTAGATATTGGTGCCAATGTCTTATCTCTAGCTGTTTGAAGACAGCTATCATATCTGGTTCTTCTTGGTACCCACCACATTTCCTTCTAGATGATAGAGTTCTTGGATACTCATTGGATGGGTGGTGGATTGATGGAAGATTAGAGAATGAAGGGAAGGATGGGTGGATAGAAGAATGGATAAATGGTGAAAGAATGGATGGATGGAAGGATGAATGAGAAGTGGATGAATAAATTGAAGGATGGATGAAACGATTTATCTCTGATTGTTGAGGGCAGAAATCATGTATGGTTCCTCTTGGTACTTGACACAGTTTCTTATGGATGGTGGGTTTCTTAAATACTTATTGGATGAATGATTGATGGATGGATGATAAGGGGATGGATTGAATGAATAACAGATGAATAGAAGGATAAATGAATGGATAGATGAGTGGATAGATAGATGGCTGGTGAAAGATGGACAAAAGGATGGGAGAATTGATGGATGGAAGAATGGGTGGAAGGATGAATGGGTGGATGAATTGATGGATGGATGAATGGATGATGGAAGAAGATAGATGAAAAGATGGATAGATGGAGGAATGGATGTAAGAATGGGTGGAAGGATACATGGGTGGATGGGTGGATGGATGGATGGATGATGAAAGAAGGGTTGGTAAAAGGATGGTTGATGGATAGATTCATGAGGGAATATTAACAATGAAGAGTATCATTAAGCAGGGAAAAAATTTCTCAGAAGGTAATATTTTCAGGAAAGTTTGAAAGCCAATAAATAACAAAAGTAAAAGAAGATAATTAGAACATTCTCAAAATGTTTGCTTAATTAATTATTACTGCAGGTCTAGCATGGTGAATGAATGTTATCATCATCATCATCATCATCATCATCATTAATGGCCAACATTTATTGTGAATTATCTCTATAGCACACATTGTCTTAAGCATTTTGTATCTTTCATCTATTTCAATCCTCCCAACAACTCTATGAAGTAGATCTGTTTATTAGCATCCCCATTTTATAGAGGGGTAAGCTGTGAAGTACCTTATTAAATGTCACTCTGCTAGGCACCAGTGAAACATCCACACAGGCTTTTAATCACTGGAATGCCAGTGGAATTGGAATGCCAACACCAAGAGGCCCCTGGCACCGCACTTTGCTCTATAGATGTTCAATAAATTTGGTAAGTCAATAACTACCCCATAAAATTAATCCATTCCTAGGACAGCCATCTCATTGTTGTAGATTTTTCATTTTGTGATTTTAAACTGTCTCCTATTGCTTTACCCAGGATGTTCTATCTTTTTTAAAAACCATTTTAACTCTGCATGTTTTCATGTGAGATATGTGCATGCATATACCTGTATATGTGCACATATGATGTGTGTATATTATGTATACATATATACACATCTATAATGTATACAGGCATGTGCACGTATACATATATACACATTATGTGTGTGCATAGATATACATGTATAATTACTGTTTTTAAAATGTTTTATTGATACACAACAATTGTATATATCTATTGAGGTACACGTGATTTTTTTTCTTTTCCTTATTTATTTATTTAATAGACACGGTGTCCCACTATGTTGTCCAGGCTGGTCTCAAATTCCTGGTCTCAAGTAATCCTCCCACCTCAGCCTCCCAAAGTGCTGGGATTACAGGTGTGAGCCACTGATGTGATATTTTGATACATGCATACAATGTGTAATGATCAAATCAGGGTATTTAGGATATCCATTACTTTCAACATTTATCATTTCTTTGTGTTGGGAATATTGCAACTCTTCTCTTCTAGGTATATACAAAATTAAATCGTTTTTAAAGACATTAAGTCACACATCTGTGATAAAAACTTAATTGGAAAGAAGTCTCCTATTTACCCCTGGTTCCCACTTCCAGAGGTGATTGATATCAGTGGCTTCTCACATGCCCGCTCAGGAAAACACTCTGTGCATGTATGTGCATGGGGAACACAGATGCAGTGCCTTGCTGAGAACTACAAGGCTCTGACTTAGGTTTGCGAGTGTCACCATCTTTTCGTTCCTCTGCACTTATCCCAAAATTGGTAGTCAGCAGCTTCCAGTAAAATCTCAGGGATGGCCTGGGCGCGGTAGCTCACGCCTGTAATCCCAGCATTTCGGGAGACTGAGGTGTGTGGATCATGAGGTCTGGAGTTCAAGATCAGCCTGGCCAAGATGGTGAAACCCCTTCTCTTCTAAAAGCACAAAAATTAGCCGGGTGCAGTGGCAGGCGCCTGTAATCCCAGCTACTCGGGAGGCTGAGGCAGGAGAATCGCTTGAACCAGGGGGCACAGGTTGCAGTGAGCTGAGATCATGCCACAACACTCTAGCCTGGGTGACAGAGTGAGATTCCGTCTCAAAAAAAAAAAAATCAATCAATCAATCAATTAATTTCAGGGATTAGGCGAATGAGCCCGGGCATGCGCATTAAGAGACAAAATGGCAGAGTCCGACCTTTCGGGGGACATTTCACTGGAAAGGGAAGAAAGTCTCAGACGAGCTTGCGTATAATTCCAGTAAACACACCGCGCATGCTCACCTCCCAAGCCTAAAGGAGGCACTGCGCATGCAGGAGGCCCACCCTAAGGGGAAAAATGAAGGGTCCAGCCATGTGGCCCTCCCTTCTATGCGTCAGAACATGTCACACTGTTTCCCACATCAGCAGCTTTGCCCTCACTGATCCCTCTGCCTGGAATGTTTGTTCTTCAGACTGTGTGTGGCTGACTGTAGGTTTTGGTTCAAATCTCACCTGCTCAGAGAGCCCTTCCCTGACTATCTAAAGGAGACATCTGTCAGGCACTATCGTTTACATTCCCCTGTGTTTTATTTTTTTCATTGCACTTTTCATATTCTGAAATGATTTTGGTTTTGTTTACTGTGGTAGAATACACATAAGATTGTGATTTTAACTATTTTAAAGTGCACAATTTGGTGGCCATAAGTACATTCACAATGTTGCACCATCATCACCATTATCTATTCCCAGGAACTTGTCACCACCCCAAACTGAAAGTCTCATTTCTTTTTTTTTTTTTTTTTTTGAGACCGAGTCTCGCTCTGCCACCCAGGCTGGAATGCAGTGGTGTGATCTTGGCTCACAGCAGCCTCCGCCTCCTGGCTTCAAAAGATTCTGTGCCTTAGTCTATGGAATAGTTGGGATTACAGGCATGTGTCACCATGCCCGGCTAATTTTTGTATTTTTAGTAGAGTTGGGGTTTCACCACGTTGGCCAGGCTGGTCTTGAACTCCTGGCCTCGAGTGATCCACCCACCTTGGCCTCCCAAAGTGCTGGGATTACAGGGGTGAGCCACCACGACTGGTCAGAAAACCTCATTTGTATTTTGTCTTTCCCACCCTAGTAAAATATTAGCCTCATGCAAGAAGGTATTTCACCTGTCCAGTCTACCGACAACTCCGCATAGTAGGAGGAACATGATAAATATTTATCACATAAGCAAGTGAATTTTTTTTTTTTAGGAAATGGGGTCTTGCTCTGTCATTCAGGCTGGAATGCAGTAGTGCAATCATAGCTCACTGCAGCCTCAATATCCTGGGCTCAAGTGATCCTTCCACCTCAGCCTCCTGAGTAGCTGGGACTACAGGTGTGCACCATCTTGCTCGGCTAATTTTTAATATTTTTTAGAGATGGGGGGGGGTCTCCCTATGTTGCCCAGGCTGGTCTTGAACTCCTGAACACAAGTGATCCTCCCATTTTGGCCTCCCAAAGTGCTGGGATTACAGGCCTGAGCCGGCACGCCCAGCCCATGTTTACCATGATTATTTGTTGAGCACTCAGCATGTGCCAAGAACTCTGCTTACATTGTGTCATTTCATTCTTTCCCCACCCCTCCTCGGCTGCCCCCCACCCTGCACTACCCTGCCCCCCACCCCCGCAGTTGGAATCTCACTCTGTCGCCCAGGCTGGAATGCAGTGAGCTGAGACTGGTGGGATCTTGGCTCACTGCAACCTCTGCCTCCTGGGTTCAAGCGATTCTCCTCCCTCAGCCTCCTGAGTAGCTGGGATTACAGGCACGCACCACCACACCCAGCTAATTTTTGTATTTTTAGTAGAGACGTGGTTTCACGATGTTGGTCAGGCTGGTCTCGAACTCCTGACCTTGTAATCTGCCCACCTTGGCCTCCCAAAGTCATTTGGGATTACAGTCATTTCATTCTTAAACAATCCTATGGGATAGATTTCAGTTGTCTCATATATAGAAAAGAGCTGAGAGTCAAATACATTCCATAACACTCTGAAGGTCACACGGATGAGCAGAAATTCGTATACAGGCCACCCTTTTCCGAAGCCACAACCACGTACGTATTCGTCGATTGTGGAGGTGAGGACTCCCAGCTGTGCGTGTGTCCCATGGAGCCACACAGCTGGCTTGAGAGGGATCCTAAGGTTAGACACCTTTGCTCTGTACCTCTTCCAGGATGGCTGATTCAAATGGGACAGTGATAATGAAAATGATAATGATTAATATTTACAAAGCACGTTTTATGTGGCAGGCAGGGTTTTCAGCTCTCTGTGTGTGCATTAGTTTCCTGCAGCGGCTGTAGCAAATCCCCACACACCTAACCAACTTAACACACACTTGTTCTCTTACAGTTCTGTAAGTCAGTCTCACTGGGGCTAAGATCAGGGTATCAGCCAGGCTGCGTTCCTTCTGGAGGCTGTAGGGGAGAATCTGCTTCCTGGCTTCTTCCAGCTTCTAAAGGCCACCTGCATTCTTTGGCTTGTGGCCTCTTCCTGGCATAACTCTAACCTCTGCTTTCTGTTGTCAGTCACACCTGGTTTTCTGACTCTCCTGCCTCTCTTTTTTTTTTTTTTTTTTGAAACGGAGTCTCACTCTGTCGCCAGGCTGGAGTGTGGTGGTGCAATCTCGGCTCACTGAAGCCTCTGACTCCCAGGTTCAAGCAATTCTCCTGCCTCAGCCTCCTGAGTAGCTGGGATTACACCACACCTAGCTAATTTATTTATTTATTTATTTATTTTATTTTATTATTTTTTTAGTAGAGACAGGGTTTCACCATGTTGGCCAGCATGGTCTCAATCTCCTGACCTCATGATCCTTGTGATCCGCCCGCCTCGGCCTCCCACCACCTCTCTTTTATAAGGGCCCTTGTGATGACTTTGGGTCCATCTGGGGAATTCTGAATCTTCCCATCTCAAGATCCTTAGCTTTATGACATCTGCAAAGTCTTCCACACTCCTTTCTTTTGAGACAGGGTCTGGCTCTGTCACCCAGGCTGGATCATAGCTCACTGCAGCCTCAAACCCCTGGGTGCAAGTGATCTTCCTGCCTCAGCCTCTTGAGTAGACAGGACTGCAGGCATGTGCCACACGCTAGGTTTTTTTTTTTTTTTTAAAGATTGTTTGTAGATAGGGTCTCACTGTGTTGCCTAGGCCAATCTCGACCTCCTGGGCTCAACCAGTCCTCCCGCCTCAGCCTCTTGAATAGCTAGGACTGCAGGCATGTGCCACCATGCTGGCTATTATTTTTTTTTTAATTTTAAGATTTTTTGTAGATACGAGGTCTCACTATGTTGCCCAGGCTGATCTCAAACTCCTGAGCTTGAGTGATCCTCCTGCTTCAGCTTCCCAAATTGCTGGGGTGACAAGTATGAGCTACCATGACTGGCCTGCAAAGTCCATTTTACCATGCAACCTAGCATACTCATGGACTCTAGGAATTAAGACACGGACAGATTTGTGTTGAGTGGGCATTATTCTACCCACCAAGCGTCTATGAACGACACTAACATTCTGTAACAGCAACAGTGATCACCATCCCTTCCACTGTGCAGATGAGGACTGAGACCCAGGAAACTCAGTACTTTGTTGGGGTCACAAAGGTAGTAAGAGGACAGCATGGAAACCCAGGCGGTTGGGCTCCAGGGCAGGCTCTTTCTGGCGTTATAATTTTCTTCCTGTCTGGATCTTAGCATCTAAGCCAAAAATTATTCATTGAATTTGAATCTTGGGGAGAAGGGTCAAAATGAAAGCTTGAGGTTAATGAACAAATTAAGGT
The DNA here is from genome assembly GCF_009828535.3 of Hylobates moloch. Lineage (NCBI taxonomy): Eukaryota > Metazoa > Chordata > Mammalia > Primates > Hylobatidae > Hylobates > Hylobates moloch. The sequence continues at coordinate 37,425,611 of NW_026652287.1, read as the reverse complement.
GTAGGAATTGGGGTTTTGGGCCAGGCAGGAATATAAGCCTATGCTGCAGGTAGTCAAAGTTTTAGAGGAGGTGGCAAATCTGTCTCTCCTCCGTTTCCATAAATAGTAATTAAAAAACATCTCACTTGTGCCGGGTGCAGTGGCTCATGCCCGTAATCCCAGCACTTTGGGAGGCCCAGGTGGGCGGATCACTTGGGGTCAGGAGTTCGAAACCAACCTGGCCAACACGGTGAAACCGTGTCTCTACTAAAAAGACAAAAAATTAGCTGAGTGTGATGGCTCATGTTTGTAATCTCAGCGACTCAGGAGGCCGAGGCAAGAGAATTGCTTGAACCGGGGAGGCGGAGGTTGCAGTGAGTTAAGATCGTGCCACTGCACTCCAGCTCGGGGCGCAGAGCAAGACTTCATCTCAAAAACAAACAAACAAACAAACAAAAAATCTAGCTCGTATGCTGTCTCCATCAATACTAATGAAAATATCTGGCTTGTATACCCCCTCTGACATTTACACAGTGCTTTCCAGCATCTGCTGCATGTATAAGATCCGAAGGTGGAGTTTCTTCTCCCTCATCTGATGATTGGAAAAACTACCCCCATATTTGCCTGTGGTTTGACTCCAAAGCCACAGCAACCCTTTTTCCGACCAGCCAAGAAAGAGTGGCGGTGGCAGGATGCTGGTCCCAACCACCCCAGGGCTCAGAACAGAGGGTTCTCCAAGCATCCGAACCTGCCAGTGCCCAAAGCATAACTTGGTCCTCACCTGGATGTTCCAGATGAGACGTGGGTGTCTGGCTATTAGGGCTTGTTTTATAGTTGAATAATTATTTTGAATGGCCCCTAAAATATTTTCTATGAATATCCATAACTTGGTCTGTGCAGAGTCATAAACCTTCCAGACCATCAGTTGCTACCAATTCTTCGAATTTGCCCAGAACTCTTCATTGCACAAGGAAGCAAGCCATGCAAATAGCTGGGGATGGAGGGATCATCCCAGGCAAAGAGAAGAGCAAGTGCAAAGGCCTTGAGGTGGCTTCTGCAGGAAACAACTAAAAGGCAGATCGAGGGAGGGGAAGGAAGATAAGAAATGAGCTTTGAGGGAAGGCACAGTATGGACTATGGATTGTATTCTAAAGGTGATGGAGGATTTTGAATTAATAAATGCCACCCCTCCTCACTTTTTTTTTTTTTT
>NW_026652287.1:37379496-37419422 GCF_009828535.3 Hylobates moloch | reverse complement strand
GTGGTATGATCTCGGCTCACTGCAATCTCTGCCTCCTGGGTTCAAGCAATTTTCCTGGCTCAGCCTCCCGAGTAGCTGGAATTACAGGCACGCACCACCATGCGGAGGGAATTTTTGTACTTTTAGCAGAGATGAGGATTTACCATGTTGACCAGGCTGGTCATGAACTCCTGACCTCAGGTGATCTGCCCGCCTCAGCCTCCCAAGGTGCTGGGATTACAGGCATGAGTCACCACACCCGGCCTTCTGGTTGCATTTAGAATCTGAGGGAGGCTCTACAGGGTCGGGTCCCATCCACCTCACCATGCATCTCTGTGGCCTTGCTCCTCCTCACTTTTTATAGAGACGAGGTGTCACTGTGTGGCCGAGGCTGGTCTGAAACTCCTAAGCTTAAGCCATCCTCCTGCTTAGCCTCCCAAAACACTGGGATTATAGGCACGAGCCACTGTGCCTAGCCTGGGCCCTAGCCATGCGGGTCCCACTTGCTTCTTGAGCATAGCTAGCTTTTTCCATCTCAGGCCCTTTCCACATCGGCTTCTCCTGCCTGGATGCGTCCCCCACCCCCATACCTCCAGCTCCTCTCACGTCTCCCTCCTCCATCTGTTCCTCCAGGTGTCAGCTTAACCTGTCATTTCTCAGAGGACCCTCCCCTGACCTCTCAATCAAAAGTGACCTTGTCCTAGTTATTCCTGAGACTCGCCCACAGCAATGATCACCGCAAAGAGTTGTATTTGTTCTGGTTTCTTCGCCTCATGTCTGTCTCCTTGGTAGACTCAGCCCCACGAAGGCAGGCCCTATGCCTGCTGCATGCTCGCCGTGTAGCCCTGGCCCCACATCTTGTAAATGCTCAATAAATACTCATTGCTGAGTGGATGCATAAAGCATGCGTCAGGAAAGGGCCCATCCTGGGCACAGTGGCTCATGCCCGTAATCCCAGTGCTTAGGAGGCTGAGCAGGAGGATGGCTTGGGCTCGGGAGTTTGAGACCTGCCTGGGCAACATAGCAAGACCTCGTCTCCACAAACAATAATAATAGTTTAAAAATTAACTGGGTGTGGTGATGTATGCCTGTAGTCCCAGCTACTTGGGAGGCTGAGGTGGGAGGATCACTTGATGGGAGATGGAGGGTGTAGTGAGCCATGATGGCGCCACTGCACTGCAGCCTGGGGGACAGAGCAAGACCCTGTCTCAAAAAAAAAAAAAAAAGGCCAGGCGCGGTGGCTCAGGCCTGTAATCCCAGCACTTTGGGAGGTGGAGGCAGGCCGATCACGAGGTCAGGAGATCAAGACCATCCTGGCTAACACGGTGAAACCTCGTCTCTACTAAAAATACAAAACATTAGCCGGGTGTGGTGGCGGGCGCCTGCGGTCCCAGCTACTCGGGAGGCTGAGGCAGGGGAATGGTGTGAACCCGGGAGGCGGAGCTTGCAGTGAGCCGAGATCATGCCACTGCACTCCAGCCTGGGCAACAGAAAAAAAAAAAAAAAGAAAGAAAAAGAAAAAATAAAAAGAGAAAAAGAGCTTAGCCTTGTAGAGGAGAGAGGCTGGAGGCTCCGTATCAGTGAGGGAACAAGACAGTAGTTGAATAGTTGAGAAGAGAGATGAAAAAGGCCTTCCTTTAGTCTGTAACAGCAGAGGCAGGAAAAGCGGATAGATTCAAGAGCTTCAGAAAGTAGAACCAACTGACTGATAGAACACAGCAAGAGACAGCGACAGCAGATCTACACTGGGGGCTACAACTCAGGTGGTTGGGAAGAATATAGTGCAATTAAATGAAGTAACATGGGGGAAGGATAACATACTTTGGGCTGTATCTCAAAAGCCAAAGCTTGGAATTTGAGATGCTTGAAGGACATCTAGGTGGACATGTCTGGGAGGCAGTTGAAAATACAGTTCTGGCTCTCAGAAGTGAAACAATACTATATGAACAATACTATTTTGGATAATATTTATGAGTTCTTAGCACACGTCCGGTCCTATGTTAAGCCTGGAGGCAGCACTGTACATTGGTTAAGAGCTCAATTACTCTGAGTCAGATTGTTGGGGTTCACCTGCAAGCTCCCCAACTTACATGATCTGTAACCCTCAGCAAGGTGCTTAAGCTTACTGTGCCCCATCTGTGCATATCTGGGGTAGTAATGGTACCTACCACGTTGGGCTACTTCCTATCAGGATTATAGTGAATTTAGAGTAGTGTGTAGCACTCAATGAGTTTTATCTGTTTTTTTTGTTTTGTTTTGTGTTTTGAGACAGAGGCTTGCTGTATCGCCCAGGCTTGAGTGCAGTGGTGCAATCATAGTGCACTGCAGCCTCGACCTCCTGGGCTCCAGTGATCCTCCCACCTCAGCCTCCTGAGTAGCTGGGACTACAGGCACACACCACCATGCAAGGCTATTTTTTTTTTTAATTTTTGTAGAGATGAGGTCTTGCTATGTTGTCCAGGCTGATCTCAAACTCCTGGCCTCAAGCAATCCTCCCATCTTGGCCTCCCAAATCTGTTATATTTTTATGATTGTCATTAATCGTCATAACAAGGCTGAGTGGTAGACAGGATTAGTATCCACATGTTTTGACACGATGAAACTAAGGCTTAGAAAATTTAAGGTCGGGCACAGTGGCTTACACCTGTAACCCCAGCACTTTAAAAGGCCAAGACGGGTGGATCATTTGAGGTCAGGAGTTCGAGACCAGCCTGGCCAAGGTGGTGAAACACTGTCTCTACTAAAAATACAGAAATTAGCCAGGCTTGGTGGCACATGCCTGTAATCCCAGCTACTTGGGAGGCTGAGGCAGGAGAATCGCTTGAGCCTGGGAGATGGAGGTTGCAGTGAGCTGAGACGGCGCCACTGCACTCCAGTCTGGGTGACAGAGTGAGACCCTGTCTCAGAAAAAAAAAAAAAAAAAAAATTTAAGTAATTTTCCGGAAGTCACCAAGCTGGCAAACGGTGGAGCTGGGATTTGAACCTGACTCATTCATCCTTCACTGTCAGGTCTAAGTCCTGACTCTGAGCCACTAGCCAAAGAGAATTAGAGTCCTTCACAAGTAGTGAATGAGACATCACTCAGAAAAAGCCTGTTTGAGACATGGTGCTGGGGTTAAGAGTAAATGCTTCAAGGAAGAATAACAAGAAAAAGGGAGAAAGATGCTTTCATCTGTAGCAGGAGAGCCAAGCACTGTTGAGAGAGGAAAAAAGTGTTGTGTGGCTCAGATACTCAGTGGTGCCACCTGCCTGTGGGAGGACTTTAATCAGTAACTGGGATTTTGATTCCTGGCAGTATCTGGATTTGTTGCTAAAAGTTGGTTCCATCTGATGTCTTTCCGAGCTATCCTGACCTTGGCTTTAATAATTCATAAATGCCACTAACAATCTACAAGTGAAAAGCATTTTCACATCAAGGTCTAATTGGACCCTCGTGGCCACCCGGAGACACAGGAATGACTAAATACATTCTGCAGATGAGGAAACAAAGGCTCATAGAGGGGAAGGGGTTTACGCTGCCTAAGAACTCCGACACTGGTATAGACAGGTCCGCATTGACTCTGAGATATGTCACGTACCAGCTGTGGTCCTTTGGTAAGTTACTTAACCTCCCAAGCCTCAGTTTCCCTTTTCTGTGAAGTGGAGATGATCATGGCTACCCTTAGATTTTTAGGAGCAAATTGGATTGTGGATACAAAGCTTAGGACATCCGGTATACAGTAAGCAGTCAATAATTGGGAGCCAGCCGTAGAAGTGGTAATAGTAGCTGAGCCTCAAGTCAAATCCAGACCACCAATTCCAAACTGTGGGTTCTTGTTGCTGCTGAGAGTGGCATGGTCGTCTGTCATCAAGGAAACAGCACAAAGGAAAATAGAGCTAGCAATAATTATGGTTGATGAGGATGGTAAATGCTAATCACTGAAGGACTTTCGTATCCAGCTAAGGAGATGAGTGTGATTCATGGGGAGGATTTAAGGCTATTGGTAAGGTTCCAATAATGAGAAGAGCCTTTGCAGTGGTTAATATGGGTTAGAACCCAGACCCTGCCCTTTCCTCCCTGGGTAACCAATCCAGGTCTGAGTGTTAGTTTCTGCATCTGTAAAATGGGGATTAAAACATGTATTACTTGATTTATGAAAGCCAAGTGACATAAAATGTGTCGAACATCGAGCCTGGAGTATAGTAAGTGTTCAATAAGTGTTTCATTTTTTTTCTTTCCATCACACTTTCCTAAGGACAGTACATGACAGTAGAGTCACGCATTGCTTAACGGCAGGAATACATTCTGAGAAGTGCATTGTTAGGCAATTTTGTCCTTGTGTGAGCATCATAGAGTGTACTCACACAAACCTAGATGGTAGAGCCCGCTACACACCTGGGCTATATGATACAGCCTGTGCTTCCAGGCTACAAACCTGTACATACACACATGTAGAAACACATATGTGTGTGTCTCTAAAAATACACACACATATATCACACACAAGTAGAAACACACACATATCACACACATATGTAGAAACGTGTGTGTGATATATGTGTGACACATGTAGAAACACACACACATCACACATATGTAGAAACATATATGTGTGTGTGTGATGTGTGTGTGTGTGTGTGTATGTATTTAGAGACAGGGTCTCACTCTGTTACCGAGGCTATAGTACGGTGGCACAATCATAGCTCACTGCAGCCTTGACCTCCTGGGCTCAAGTGATCCTCTTGCCTCAGCCTCCTGAATAGCTGGGACCACAGGCATACACCACCATGCCTGGCTAATTTAAATGAAAATTTTGTAGAGATGGGGTCTCACTATGGTGCCCAAGCTGGTCTTGAACTTCTGGCTTTAAGTGATCCTTTGTCTTGGTCTCCCCAAATGCTGGGATTACAGGTATGAGCTACCATGCCTGATCTATTTTTTAAGTTACTGTGGATAGAAGGAAAAATGGCATGTACGATGTCAAGTCTAGGAGCTAGTGGGAAGAGGAAGGGGACTTGTGGGATGAAAATTTTTGTCGTCTTTTCCAAAGAGAAGAGGGCAGCCAAGATGACCCGATGTTCCAGTTACCTGTTGGGATGGACGACCTTCCTTCTCTATTCCTATGAGTCAAGTGGAGGTGAGGACACTCAAAACGATGGGGAGGATTTAGAAGCTGGAAAATAATGAATGGGGCAAAGCAAAGATTCCTGGAACTAAGTAGGGAGGAGATGGCTTAGCAAAAATCTCAGAAGAAGCCGGGCGTGGTGGCTCACACTTGTAATCCCAGCATTTTGGGAGGCCAAGGCGGGCAGATCACTTGAGGTCAGGAGTTCCAGAGCAGCCTGGCCAACATGGTGAAACCCCGTCTCTACTAAAAATAGAAAAATTAGCCAGGCATGGTGGTGGGCACCTGTAATCCCAGCTACTCAGGAGGCTGAGGGAGGAGAATCGCTTGAACCCAAGAGGTGGAGGTTGCAGTGAGCCGAGATCGCACTGCTGCACTCCAGCCTGGGCGACAAGAGCAAAACTCCTTCTCAAAAAAAAAAAAGAAAAAAAATCTCAGAAGACCTGGGGTTTGGACCCTGGATCTGCCACTTCTTTTCTCGGTAAATTTGGTCAAGAAACGTAAGCTCTCTGAAGTCAGTTTCCAGACTGTGAAAGAGAAATAACAGCATTTATCTCATGGGGTTATTTTGAAGATCAAATAAAATAATGGGCACCAGCATCTTTCATAATGCTCAGCACATGGTGGGGGTAAAAGGCAGGCTATATAATTCCAATGAACAGAACCCTCAGACCCCAACCTGGACACCCTAATTATGTCTTAACGTATCTCAGAATCTAAATTAACCACTAAAACACTGTAGGCTAAGCATGGAAACAGAACAAGGGGAGACCTTGCCTACATGTCATTCACTCAAGCCTTGGTGAGTCATTCTTCACAATTAGAACCCTTTTCTGCCTGATAAATGGTTCTCCTCTGGATAAGGCTCAGGAACCGTTTGCATATTGATGCACCTTGATCCCACATTCTTTATTCCAGAGATTCCTAACCTGGGGTCACTGAGTGAGGATTAGAGTCCATGAAAACTTGAATTTATATTTTTTAAAAAAGTGTATTTATGAGGGTAGTGAGAATAACTATTGTAACAAGCAAACTCCAAACTATCAGCTGCTTGACACAATAACGTTTTTTTTTTTTTTCTTGGTTCTGCAAAGTCCCAGAAGGGTGCATCCGGTCAGGAAACAATGCTCCACATGGTCATTCAGGGATCCAAGCTTCTTCCATCCTGGGGCCCCACCATCCCCTAGGGTTTCAGAGTCTGCTGAGGTTTCTTTGCTTTTAGCTCATAGACAAGGATCAAGAGAGTCTGGAGGATCTTGGAGGAGAGGGTTTTTTGTTTGTTTGTTTTCTTTTGGCCAGGACAGGAAATGAGATTCATCGCTTTCCCCTACTTCCACTGGCCGGAACTGATGTGGCTGTTAGCTGCAAGCAAGTCTGAGAGATGCAGTGTAGCAATGCATTTGGGAGGAAAGTGAAACTGATTTCAGTGAACACACAGCCATCTCAGCCATAAGGGCATATGAATATTCTCCTAGAGAGAAGTTCTGGGTTCTCAAAGAACTGACAAATTCCTAAAAGGTTAGGAACTCACAGTTTATTCAGACAAAGAACAATGTACTTGATGGGGTATCCACTTTTCTAGTTATAATCTCATTTTTGTCATGCCTCCCTGAGACCACACCCACATACTTGTGGTGAAACTCAGTATTCCAAGTTCCCTTTGCATGTATTTACAGACAAATTATTCAGTATACACTTACTGAGTGATCTTTAAGTTCCAGGCATTGCGTTGTGGACCAGAAGTGCAGAAATAAACAAAACCTAAACCCTCCACTCAGAGAGTTCACAGTAATTGGGAGTTATAGACACATAAATGAATTATTTTTAAAAAATTGGCAACTGCATTCATTTATAGAGATTGACTCTGAGTATTGTAAGTGTGAGGAAGAGTATTGACCCAGACTGAGCCAAGTCTTCATGGATGAATAGCAGGGACTAAAGCTGGGAAGAGAGGAAAGGCATTCAGGGCAGGATGAAGGGCAGGAGCAAAATCCCAAAGACGAGAAAGAACATGGAGTAAGGTCAAGGGAATGTTAATCAGGGAGTGAGAACAGGCGGGTCAGCAGGGTCTGGATTATAGAGGATTGTAACTCAGTTAAGAAGATTAGGCCATCTGCTGGATTACTTTGCAGATGGCTAATAGTATTCATTATGTGCTGATTCTTACTAACAACTCCCAAAGATAACCTTAATTCCACCTACAGGGGCATCTGCCCTCCCCCTCAACACAGTATCCTATATACTCAGTGGTGTTCGTGACTAAGGCAAAGCATTGATAATGACAATAATGATAGTGAAGATGACAATGATAATGATGAGGATGATGATGGTATGACAATGATGATGACAATGATGATGATAATGACAACAATAGTGACAATGACAGTGATGATGATGACAATGATAATGATGATGATGATGATGGTGGTGACAATGATGATGACGATGATGATGATGTCAATAATGATGTGAAGAGGAGGAGAATAATGATGATCACAATGACAATGATGATGATAATGACAATGACAATAATGAGGTTGATGATGACAATGACTGATAATGATGATGACAATGACGATGATCATCATATGATAATGACAATCATGAGGCTGATTATGTTGGCAATGATGATGATGACAATGATGATGATCATCATCATGATGACAATGACAATAATGAGATTGATGATGGTGACAATGACTGATGATGATGATCATGACAATCATGATGATGATCATTATGATGATGCCAATAACAATAGTGTGGAGAATGATGATGACGGTGATGGTGATGATGATGATGATGATGACAATGATGATCATAGCTAATATTTGTTAAGCAGCAGCCATGCTCCAGGTACTCTTCTAAGCACTTTCCAGATCTAAACTGGTTTAAGTTTCACAAAAATAAATACCAAACAGTTCTGAGAGACAGAGATGAAAAATGCAATGATATTTAAGTACTTCTAATTGCATCAACCCATTGGTGCAGCTCAAAGATAGAAGTCTGCCTTCTCCACACTCTCCCAACCCATCCCTTGTCCCCATAATGGCCTATGTCAGGTTGTACAGGACAACAATCTGATCCACAACAAGGGCCACGGCTACCATGTTACAGACCTTGAAGACAGACACCATGTCTTGTCTGTCTGTATTAGGAGAGGACTAACTATTGTAACTACACCCAAATGTCAGTGGCTTGACTCAATAGAGGTTCATGTTAAACTCATCCTACAGTCCAATGTGGATGTCCAGTGGGAAACCTTTATATGGTAATCCAGAGAAGAAGATCCTCTAGTTTGTGGCTCCACTGTCCCCCAGGGCCTCAGTATTCTCTGCCCAGCCCTCAGAGTTTCTCAGCCTTGACACTATTGGTGTCTGTGGCCAGATAGCTTTGTTCTGGGGAGCTGTCCTGTGCATTGTAGGATGTTTAGCAACATTCCTAGTCTCTCTCTGGCAGATGCCAGTAGCAGCCACTGGCTCCTTTCCCCTATAAGTTGTAACAACCGAAAATGTCTCTAAACATTGGCTAATGCCCCCTGGGAGGTCATAATTGCTCCTCCTTCTCTATTAAGAATTGCTGCTCTATATTCAGCTGGCTGGAAGAAGAAGAAAATAGCATGGAGGATTGCTTGGGACTTTTTTAAAGCCAGGAAATGGTGAGCATAATTTCCGCCCATAATCCACTGCACACAAATCTCCCACTAGAGTATCTCACTCACAGTATTCTATCATTATATCTTTGAGGGAGGGAAGGAAGGAGGAAAATGAAGGAGATTAGAGCAAGAAGGGAAGCTATGACTCTGAACTAACAGATGAGCAAGTTGAGCTCTCATCCCAGTTCTGCTCAAAAAAAAAGGATCAACTTTAATTAGTCCTTATTGTACGTGGGTTTTCATGTAATGAGGAATTTGGGATAGAATAGCATTTCTTTCTTTTTTTAAAAAAATTTACACATCAAAATTCTGCAGAACACCATTTTTGTTTTTTGTTTGTTTGTTTTGTTTTGTTTTCAGACAGGGTCTCACTCTGTCACCCAGGCTGGAGTGCAGTGGTGCAATCATGGCTCACTGTGGCCTCAACCTCTCAGGTTCAAAGGGTCTTCCTCCCTCAGCCTCCCAAGTAGCTGGGATTACAGGGGCACACCACCATGCCCGGCCAGTCTTATTTGTTTGTTTTTTGTAGAGATGGGGTCTCACTTTGTTGCCCAGGCTGGTCTTGAACTGCTGGCTTGAAGCGATCCGCCCACCTCAGCCTCCCAAAGTGCTGGGATTACAAGCATGGGTCATTGTGCCTGGTCGAGAACAGCATTTCTTGATATATTTCAGGGACCATTAGTCTCTAGTGCTATTGAATTGTGAAAAAAAAAAAAGGACAACTCAATATACTGTATACATCAATTCTCATTTTCATATTAACTTTTCTGATGAGTCCTTCATTAAAGAAACCTGTTTAACTTTATTTCACGTGGCACTTTCCAAACTTATTTTATTCTTTCTGTTGTTTCTTGAGCAAGTAACTATTCTAGGTTCTGTGGATGCACTGCACAAAAAACAAAGTTCCTATACTCATCGAGAAGAATAAGGACATCGAAAGTTGTCATCTCAATATTTGCCATATCTGGGTGCCACCAGTACTATTATTTACCCAACATTTTTCTTTAGATTTGCTCACTTCTCTTCACTTTAAAAAATTCATTTTAAGAGATTGGTTAACATCAGTATTATAATATAAAAAAGCACTACCACTTTCCATAAATAGGAAGTATGACCAAAAAGAAATACTGTACTATGAAAACAAAATCCCATTATTAAATTCTGCTAGACTATTGTCCGAATAAAGCTTTGAGTCCGAGTCCTGCCTCCCACCCCTGCTCTCTTTTTTGTTAAAATGGGAGATTATTAAGTATTAGAGATGCAGTAGAGAAATACTAGTATTAAATTGAAGCTTTCTCTTTTGCGTAAGCAGAAGGACTAAAAGGACCACTGGAAAATGATTTTTTTTCCAGTCTATATTTCAAAATTATTTAATGTGTGTCCCTACATAAACTAATGTGATCTTGTGATCCACCAAAAATATTTTGTGTCATGTCATTGGCCCCCCATGTTATGCTCTGAGAAACAGTGGTCTCAAGGAACAACACACCGTGGTTGTCTTCTTCCCCAGTGCTCCTGGCCCCAACATGAACTGGATATGCCCTGACATGTCATTAGGAAGTTGGATGCTAAGCCTAGGTGTGTAACCTTCAGGCCACCATGAGAACTGTCTCAGTCCGTTTGGGTTGCCCTAACAAAATACCACAGGCCAGTCATGGTGGCTTACACCTGTAATCCCAGCACTGTGGGAGGCCAAGGTGGGAGGATCACCTGAGGTTAGGAGTTTGAGACCAGCCTGGCCAACATGGCGAAACCCCGTCTCTACTAAAAATACAAAAATTAGCCAGGTGTGGTGGCGGGCACCTGTAATCCCAGCTACTCTAGAGGCTGAGGTGGGAGTATTGCTTGAACCCAGGAGGTGGAGGTTGCAGTGAGCTGAGACCAGACCACTGCACTCCAGCCTGGGTGACAGAGTGAGACTTCATCTCAAAAAAAAAAAAAAAAGTAAATAAAATAAAATTTAAAAAGTACCATTGACTGAGTAGCTTATAAACAATATAAATTTCTGTCTCCCAGTTGTGGAGGCTGAGAAGTCCAAGGGCAAGGCACCAGCAGTTTCAGTTGCTGATGAGGGCCTGCTTCCTGGTTCATAGATGGTGCCTTCTTGCTGTATCCTCACATTGTAGAAGGGGCTAGCTAGCTCTCTGGGGTTTCTTATAAGGGTTCTTATCCCAATCATGTGGGCTCTGCCCTTACGACCTAATCACCTTTCAAAGGCCCCTCGTACCATGACCGGGGGGTTAGGATTTTAACATATGAATTTTCCGGGGGTGGGGGGGGGGGGGGGGGGTGGAAACAGACATTCAGATCAAAGCAAGAGCCAAACCAAGACTCACCCTTTGCTAATTCATTGTGATTCTTCCCCCCTCCTGTTTTCTCCTTCTGCCCTTCAGGGATGCATGAGGAATGTGTCTTTCCTTTCACCTACAAGGGATTTGTTTACTTCACTTGCACCAATATTCATAGCTTATCCCCTTGGTGTGCCAACAGAGCGGTGTACAATGGCCAGTGGAAGTACTGCCAGAGTGAAGGTGAGTGGTATCACATTGTCCCTGGCCAGTGGCCTTTGAATAACGTGGATTACAAAAGAGAATGTGTGTCTGTCTATGACATGATCATATTTTTGCAGACAAGTTGTAGTACGTATGCATGCATAGAAAAGGCTCTGGGATGCCAGACGATGAATGCTAATAATGGGTAATAATGTTAATAATGATAGTGTAAAAAATGGTGCTCTCTGAATGAGGGTCTTGTGATATTGTAAGACTAGTTGACCCAATAGAACCATCCCATCTTTATGTCTTTCTTAATTTTCTAAGTTAATAAGGAAACAAGAAACAAAGTGTAAGAAAAGGGATTTGAGGCTGGGTGAGGTGGCTCATGCCTGTAATCCCAGCAAAACTTAACTACTAATAGCCTACTATTGACGAGACGGCTTACCAGTAACATAAACTGTTAATCAACACATATGTTTTATGTCTTATGTATTCTATATTGTATTCTCATAATAAAGGAAACTAGAGAAAAGAAAATGTTATTAAGAAAATTGTAAAAAGGAGGAAATACGTTTCCTATCCATGAAGTGGGAATGGATCAGCATAAAGGTCATTAGCATCATCTTCATGTAGAGGAGGAGGAGGAAGAGGAAGGGTTGGTCTCGCCATCTTGGGATGACAGAGGCAGAAGCAATGGAGGAGGTGGAAGGGGAGGCAGGAGAGGCAGACACATTCAACATAACTTTTTTTGAAAAACACCCATGCCTGCTGGGCACAGTGGCTCACGCCTGTAATCCCAGCACTTTGAAAGGCCCAGGCGGGTGGATCACCTGAGGTCAGGAGTTCGAGACCAGCCTGGCCAACATGGCGACACCCCATCTCTACTAAAAATTAAAAAAAATTAGCTGGGTGTGGTGGCAGGCACCTGTAATCCCAGCTACTCGGGAGGCTGAGGCAGGGGAATTGCTTGAACCCGAGAAGCAGAGGTTGCAGTGAGCCAAGATCTCGCCATTGCACTCTAGCCTGGGCAACAGAGTGAGACTCTGTCTCAAAAAAAAAAAAAAATGGTTACCAGGTGTGGGGGTGAGAGGACAGGGTTATGTAGGCCAAGGATACAAAGTCGTAGTTATATAGAGTGGATAAGTCTAGAGATCTAACGTACAGCATGCAGACTATAGTTACAAATATTGTATTGTATACTGGAAATTTACTAGGAACATATTTAGGTACTTTACCCCCCACCCCCATACACATATACACAAGGTAGTTACCATGTAAGATGATGCATATGTTAATTTGCTTGACTAGTAATCACTTTAATAAAATATACATCAAAACATCACATTATACACCTTAAATTTGTACAACGTTTAAAGAAGATAATACATTAAAATTTCTTTTTAGTATTAAAAAAAAAAGAAAAGAAAAAAAAGAAAAGAAAAGAAACTCACGTATAAGTGGACCCGAGTTCAAACTCGTGTCATTCAAGAATCAGATGTATATGGCATAGGCAAATGCTTGATGAAATAATACATAAAGTCTCTTCTGAACCTTATGTCTGTCCTGTCCTGTGATGGTTGATTGATGATTAAATGACTCTGTCCTGTGAATGACTAGAGGAAGTCAAGCCACTCACGAACTCCGTTCCTAACAGATTACCCACGCTGTATCTTCCCTTTCATCTATCGAGGAAAGGCTTATAACAGCTGCATCTCCCAGGGCAGCTTCTTAGGCAGTTTGTGGTGCTCAGTCACTTCCATCTTCGATGAGAAACAGCAGTGGAAATTCTGTGAAACGAATGGTGAGCCCCTGTAGCAGGGATGGGATGTGTGGTGGGAGGGAGAGTGGACAGCAAGGATCCTCCTGAGGGGAGGCTGGGCAAGATAGAGACCACAGCACCCAGGGGAAAGTACTTACAGGAGCCAAGTGTCTGCTCAGAGAGTTCACTATGACAACGACAGACAGGGGTATCCCGAGGCCATTCGCCCAGTCCCCAATCCAGCATGAAAAGACAGGTGTCCTGAGAACTGAAACAATGAGCTGAAGTCCTGATATTGGCTTCTGAGTATTTCTGTTTCTAGAACTGACAGTAGTGAGATTCACCCACTGATGGACCCAAACTGCCTCTTCCTTCCTTCCTTCCTTCCTTCCTTCCTTCCTTCCTTCCCTTCCTTTCCTTCCTCCCTCCCTCCTTTTTCTTTCTCTTTGTTTCTTTCTTTCTTTGTTTTTCTTTCTTTCTTCTTTTTTTTTTTTTTCCTTTTGTCCTTCCTTCCTTCCTTTCCTTCCTCCCTCCTTTTTCTTTTTTTTTTTTTTCGTTTTTTCCTTCCTTCCTTCCTTCTTTCCTTCCTTCCTTCCTTCCTTTCTCTCTCTCTCTCTCTTTCTTTCTCTCTCTCTCTTTCTTTCTTTTTCTTTCTCTCTTTCTTTCTTTCTTCTGTTTTTTTCAGGGTCTTGCTCTGTCACTCAGGCGGGAGCACAGTGGAGTGATCTCGGGTCACTGCAACCTCTGCCTCCCGGGTTCAAAGTATTCTCCTGCCTCAGCCTCCAGAGTAGCTGGGATTGCAGGCGCCCACGACCACACCCAGCTAATTTTTGTATTTTTAGCAGGCACGGAGTTTTGCCATGTTGGCCAGGCTGGTCTTGAGCTCCTGGTCTCAGGTGATCCATCCACCTCAGCCTCCCAAAAAGCTAGGATTACAGGCACGAGCCACTGTGCCTGGCCCCGACCTGCATTTCAATGCAGCCTAACATCTTATTAAGTCTACACATAATCTCAGGTGAATAATGACCAAAATTCATTCAATACCCTCTCTGTACTACACTGATCCAAGAGCTTTGTATACAATATCCTGTTGAATCTTTCCATAGCAGCTCTATGAGCTGCTGCTCGCCACCACCTGGTCGATAAATGGTCCCAGTACAATTGATCCCTTCCCAAGGTCACAGTCCTATGCTATATTAGAATTAGAGCTTGAGTTCTAGTCCATATAGTTCCAAAGCCCATGCTCTCTCCTTAAGCATTGTTGCGTCCACAGAGACAAAGATGTGTGAAGGCATTTATTCGTAGGCATGCTTATTCTTGCATAAAAATCTTAATTCTGTTCTTCCCTTAGCACTCAACAAATCCTAATTCCATCTAAACCTTAATTTTATTCTAGCCCTAATCATCCCCCATTTGTGTTCTTTACTATAAACCAACCTTAACCTTAAATCTCACTATAGCTTTGTCCTAGTAGTTAGCCTAATTTTTCATCCCAAGTCCAACTCTTTCTCCATTTCCACTCCTGACTGTAAATTGTATCATTAATACATACATTCCATCATTAATAAATACATTAATAATATACTCTGTCATTAATACATCATTAATTCATAACCTTAGCCATTTCTTAACCCTAAACCAAATAGATGAATTAGGAAAGGTATCAGTTAGACCAGGCTCAGTGGCTCATGCCTATAATCCCAAAAGGGATTGGGAGGCTGAGTCAGGAGTATGCCTGAGGCCAGGAATTTGAGACCAGCCTAGGCAACATAGGGAGACCCACTCTGCAAAGACAAAATTAAAAAATTAACTGGTCATGGTGGTGTGTGCCTGTAGTCCCAGCTACTTGGGGAGGCTGAGGTGGGAGGATTCCTTGAGCCCAGGAGTTTGAGGCTGCAGTGAGCTATGATCGCATCATGGCATTCCAACCTGGGCAACAGAGTGAGATCTTGTCTCAAAAAAAAAAAAAAGAAGGAGGAAAAGAAACATCACTTTTATGGTAATATAACCTTAATATCTAAGCTCCTGTTTATCCTTAAAACTATCCAATCTCCTTAGACCCAGTTTTGATGGAGTAACAGATTCAAATTTGCATAAATCACCAAACGGATGTCCAAGAAGAGATACCTTTTAGCTTTGGCTTCCCCGTTAGGTTAAGAAAGTTATTGGTTATTTCCTTTCTATGGATAAGTGAGAACCAAGACGACCCATGCCTGCACAGCTTACTGTCTCCATGAACATAGCTTTACCCTTTCACAGTCATCATCAACTTGACTCTACTAACCCGGGAAGGTCGTGCCTGGGAAGTCACTTTTATTATCTGCAAAATTAGAATGCTAAGGCTGGCATCACAGGGTTTTTGTAAAGACTGGAGTTTATTTTCATGCGGGATTGATGGCAGTGCCATACCAGGTACCCAAGAAACGTGAGTTTTCTTCTGCTATCATTTGAGACACTAGGCAAAAAAATAGGCTTTGAAGTTAGACCTGAGTTGGAATTCTGTTGTTGCCCCTACCATCTATGTGATCTTGGACATGTTAGACAATAAAAGTAATAATTATCATAACATACTGAACTTTTAGTAAGCATTTTCTATGTGCCAGGCAGTGTTTTAAATGCTTCACATGAAATAACTCATCTATTCCATACAACAACCTCTATCAGGTAAATGTGATTATTAGCCCAGTTTTACACATGGACAAACTGAGGTTAATAGAAGCAAAGCTGTGATTTTGATCCCAGGAAGTCTAACCTTCAGAATTTGTGCTCTTAATCACCAGTCATTACTGCCTGAAAACCCCAACCCCTTAGTCAAATTCCAGCTCCCCATAAAAGACCACCAAAGGAAAAAAAAAAAGCCTGCTAATTAGGCAAGACTGAGTTTATTGCTCACTTCTTTGACAGGGTCTTAATAACGTCTTGGGCTGGGCATGGTGGCTCATGTCTGTAATCCCAGCACTGTGGGAGGCCAAGGCAGGTGAATCACCTGAGGTCAGGAGTTCAAGACCTGCCTGGCCAACATGGCGAAACCCCTCCTCTAATAAAAATAGAAAAATTATTGAAGCATGGTGGCGCATGCCTGTAATCCCAGCTACTCGGGAGGCTGAGGCAGAAGAATACCTTGAACCCGGGAAGTGGAGGTTGCAGTGAGCCGAGATCGTACCACTGCACTCCAGCCTGGTTGACAGAGAAAGACTCCATCTAAAAAAATAAAAAATAACATCTCGAAGTGGGGAGGGAAAACTCAGCATACTGATGGGGTCTTGGAGTCTCGTCTAAGGTGGGTCTTTCAAAGAGGGATGTGATTTTGATTGTGTAATGATCATGATATAATCGTTAGGGTTGGTGGTCACAGCAAGGTGAAATGACCAAAGACGAGGTTTCAAAGAGTATCTACTGAAAAAGTTGAACTGTCTGATATTTATGTAAATAGCTTTTCTGGAGGCTTCTGGAATGAATAATAAGGCTATTCGCAACTCTTATCTTCCTGGGCAAGAATTTCCTAGCTGAGTAGAGTCAAGGTGATGGCGACCACAGCACCATGAAGTCGTGTTAATAGAGACAGTAAGCTGTGCACGGGTTGATAGTTTTGGTTCTCACTTATCCATAACATCGAGATAATAACGTCATCCAGAAGTTGCTTGGAGAATCCAATGCTACGTTGCCTTTCATGGGATAAAGCGTGGCACAGTTTGTGTGTCATAAATGGAAGCTCTTTTCATCTCCTCTTCTTGACCCGTAACCTTTCCATAATCATTTTCAGAGTATGGGGGAAATTCTCTCAGCAAGCCCTGCATCTTCCCCTCCATCTACAGAAATAATGTGGTCTCTGATTGCATGGAGGATGAAAGCAACAAGCTCTGGTGCCCAACCACAGAGAACATGGATAAGGATGGAAAGTGGAGTTTCTGTGCCGACACCAGTAATCTGGGGATGGGGGTTGGGTGGGTGTGGGTGGATTCTTTCTTTCATTTGCTCAACAAACACCTCCTGAAACCCCACTGTGAGCCAGGCACTGAGTTGGGCACTGAGGATCTGGTGATGAATCCGGCTTCGTGAATAAAGTCAATGATGTGATATGCCACAGGCTATAAAATCCAAGAGAAAGGTGCCAAAATGAAATGCTCAAAATGTTAAACACCTAACCATGATGCAAATACAGAGTAAACACACGCCAGGAGTTTTTAAAAACCCTAGTGTGAGCCAGGAATGGTGGCTCATGCCTATAATCCCAGAACTTTGGGAGGCTGAGATGGGAGGATCACTTGAGGCCAGGAGTTAAGGCCAACCTGGGCACACAGTGAGACCCTGTTTCTACAAAAACGAAAGAAAGAAAGAAAGAAAGAAAGAAAGAAAGAAAGAAGAAAGAAAGAAAGAAAGAAGAAAAGAAAGAAAGAAGAAAGAAAGAAAGAAAGAAAGAAAAAGAAAAAAAGAAAGAAAGAAAGAAAGAAAGAAAGAAAGAAAGAAAGAAAGATTAGTCAAGTGTGTAGCATGTGCCTGTAGTCCCAGGTACTTGGGAGGCTGAGACGGGAGGATCACTTGAGCCTGGGAAGTTGAGGCTGCAGTGAGCTGTGATCACACCTCTGTACTCCAGCCTGGGTGACAGAGTGAGACCTTGCCTCTAAAATAAATAAATAAGCAAACAAACGGTGAAATCACCCAACAAAAGGCTCAAACATTAGGAAAACATAATACTAGACTGCTAAAGTGCACCTGCTCACAGTACAAGAGCTGAAATGAGCCAAAGAAGCATCCCCTTGTTCCCCCTCGGGTGAGAATATGTGTGTTGGGAGACTCAGACTCAAACTTCCTCTCTGTGTGTGTGTCCACAAATAACCACAGAAGCATCACGAGTGTCGATTCCGTCAGTGACAAAGTTTAGCGAGTAGACGCATTTGCACCTGTGGAATCCATGAAAGATGAGGACACTGGAATTGGTCCTCTGAGACAAATCCTCTATCCACCAGGTCCTCCTGGTGACCAGCGTTCTCCTTCTCCCTCCTTCCTCCAGGGTCCTCTGTGCTTCCACTCTGCCCTTCTTCCCTATTCCAGTGCCCTGCCCTATCTTCCAGCCTTTCTGAAGTCCTACACTCTGATAGCTTCTGAGGGAAGAAAATACCCAAGACCCAGTGGAAAGGAAAGGGAAGTCCTTGGGCAAAGAGGAAGTAGAAGGAGTTATAGTTCTGCACCACTCCAGGCAAGGGGTCAGTCCGAATAGCTGTGGTGGGGGTGTGTGTTTTTCCAACAACTTGGGACTTTCCTAAATAAAATAAATTGTTTCTCAGCTGGTCATGGGAGAAGACGTGACAGCAAAAATTGAGACCCATTTACCCTCTGTTGCCTCAAGCTGCTGTGGATAGAGCCTTCCAGTTTGTACCATTTATGGGGTCATCTTTCATGAGGACATCATTTATGTCCTCATCTTTCCTAGATTCCACAGGTGCGAATGTGCCTACTCACTAAACTTTGTCACTCAGAAAATTGATACTTGTGGTGCTTCTGTGGTCATTTGCGGACACATACAGAGTTAGCAAGTTTGAGTTTGAGTCTCCCGACACTCGTGTTCTCAGTCAAGGGGGAACAAGGGTGTGCTCTTTCGGCTTAAATTCTTCTTTTGCTTAGGTTTAGGTCAGCATTCTGAGCAGTGCCCAGGCAGTGCCTTCATGTGTAGGGTTTACCCAGATTTTATTTTTTAGTGTTTTTTGTTTTTGTTTTTTTACTTTTTATACTTTGTCTTATTTTATTTTATTTTTGAGACGGAGTCTCACTCTGTCGCCCAGGCTGGAGTGCAGTGGCGTGATCTCGGCTCACTGCAACCTCTGCCTCCCCGGTTCAAGCGATTCTTCTGCCTCAGCCTCCCAAGTAGCTGGGATTACAGGTGTTCGCCACCACACCCTGCTAATTTTTGTATATATGTATTTTTTTAGTAGAGATGGGGTTTCACCGTGTTGGCCAGGCTGGTCTCAAACTCCTGATCTCAAGTCATCTGCCTGCCTCAGCCTCCCAAAGTGTTGGGATTACAGGCATAAGCCACAAAGCCCAGCCACATTTTATATTTTAGAGACAGGGTCTCCATCTGTCACCCAGGCTACGGTGCAGTGGTGCAATCATGGCTCAATGCAGCCTCGACCTCCCAGGCCCCAGCAATCCTCCTGCCTCAATCTCCTGAGTAGCTGGGACTACAGGCATACATCACGCTCAATGAATTAAAAAAATTTTTTTTGTAGAGACGGGGTTTCACTATGTTGCCCAGGCTGGTCTTGAACTCCTGGCTTCACATGATCCTCCTGGCTCAGCCTTACAACATGCTAGGATTAAAGGCGCGAACCACCACACTCAGCCCCAATTTGAAATCTAGGGTGGGCCCGAAGCCCACGCCTCTTCAACAGTGTGAAGCCTGGGGAGTAACCTTTGTCTTATCCCCTTCTGCTTCCTAGGAATTTCCGTGTTGGTCCCTGGCTTTCCTTGCCGCTTTCCATTCAACTATAAAAACAAGAATTATTTTAACTGCACTAACACAGGATCGAAGGAGAACCTTGTGTGGTGTGCAACTTCTTACAACTACGACCAGGACCACACCTGGGTGTATTGCTGATACTGAGGTGAGAGCAGGGATCAACAGTGGTCATTTCACGGATGCAGGGGTGAGACAGGTGCACACCTGGTGCGTCGCTGATGTGAAGGCGAGATCTGCTTTTTCCAGCGTGTCTGATTAGTGTCGCTGATGTGAAGGCGAGATCTGCTTTTTCCAGCGTGTCTGATTAGTGTCGCTGATGTGAAGGCGAGATCTGTTGTTTTTCCAGCATGTCTGATTAGCTGAGGTTCCCAGCAATGCGGGCTCTGTTGTCAAAGATAAGGTGGAGTTGGGGAAGACTGGAACAACTCCCCAGATTAGAAGGATGAAAGAAATTGGGATTTCTCCCAGAAGCAGGAGAGCAGGGGGGGATTGGCAAACTTTTTCAGACCCGGAAAGGTATTATTCCAAGTTGCAACTCTGGGATGCTCTGGGTGTGGACGATTAGGAAAGAGGAACTTCTCAAAATGGAGTGTGGTATGAAAAAACAATCCAGAAAAGGGGATAACTGACCAGCCATGGTGACTCACACCTGTAATCCTAGTGCTTTGGGAGACCAAGGCAGGAGGATCAGTTGAGGCCAGGAGTTTGAGACCACCCTGGGCAATGTAGCAAGACCCTGTCTCTACAAAAAAAAAAAAAAATTAGTTAGGTGTGGTGGCACACATCTGTAGTCCCAGATACTCAGGAGGCTGAGGTCAGAGGATCCCTTGAACTCAGGAGTTGTAGTGAGCTACGATTATACCACTGTACCCCAGCCTGGGGAACAGAGTGAGACCTTGTCTAAGAAAGAAAAAGAGAAAGATGGAAGAAAGAAAGGAAAGAAGGAAGAAAGATGAAGGAAGGACGGAAAGACGGAGGGAGGAAAGGAGAGAGGAAGGGAAGAAAGGAGGGAGGGAGAGAAGGAAGGAGGAAGGGAGGCAAGAAGGAAGGGAGGGAAGAAAGAAGGAAGGGGGAAGGAAGGAAGGAGGGAAGGAAGGGGGAGGGAAGGAAAAAAGAGGAAAGAAAGAAAGGAGGGAGAGAGAGGGAGGAAAGAAGAAAGGAGGGAAGAAAGGAAGGAGGGAGACAGATGGAGAAAAGAAGGAAGGAAGGAGGGAAGAAAGGAAGGAGGGAGGGAAGAAAGGAAGGAGAGAGGGAAAGAAGGGAGGAAGGAAAGAAGGAAGGGAGGAAGGAAGAGAGGAAGGGAGGGAGGAAAGAAGGGAGGAAGGGAGGAAGGGAGGAAGGGAGGGAGGGATGGAGGGCAGGAGGGAGGGAAGGGAGGAGAGAAGGAAGGGAGGAAGGGAGGAGGGAAGGAAGAGAGGAAGGGAGGGAGGAAAGAAGGGAGGAAGGGAGGGAGGGAAAGGGAGGAGGGAAGGAAGGGAGGAAGGGAGGGAGGGAAGGAAGAGAGGAAGGAAATCAGGAAGGGAGGGAGGAAGGAAGCAAGGAAGGAAGAAAAAGGAAGGGGAAGGAAGGAAGGGAGGGAGGGAAGAAAGGGAAAGAGGGAAGGAAGGAAGGAAGGAAGGAAGGAAGGAAGGAAGGAAGGAAGGAAGGAAGGAAAGGAAAGGAAAGGAAGGATAACCCAGAAGCCAAGGCACCACGGCGTGCATCCATTGCCCCCATCACTGAATAGCTGACCAGGGGAAAAATGGGGTTTACTTCTCTTCCTTCACCATTTGGGCCTCCTGCCCCACCTCAGCCCACTGGTCATCAAGTACCTCCACAGAACCAACTTTATCCCTCTTTTCTTTTCTCTTTTTTCTTTCTTTTTTTCTTTTTCTTTTTTTTTTAGATGGGGTCTCACTCTGTCGCCCAGGCTGGAGTGCAGTGGTGCAATCTCAGCTCATTGCAGCCTCTGCCTCCTGGGTTCAAGAAATTCTTCCACCTCAGCCTCCTGAGTAGCTGGGGTTACAGGGGTGCACCACCACGCCCAGCTTTTTTTTTTTTTTTTTTTTTTTGTATTTTTAGTAGAGACGGGGTTTCACCATGTTGGGCAGGCTGGTCTCAAACTCCTGACCTCAGGTGATCCATCCCACTCGGCCTCCGAAAGTGCTGGGATTACAGGTGTGAGTCACTGCACCTGGCCTATGCCTCCTTTTCTTCTTGTCTTTTCCTCTCTCTACATTCTTCACAAAGGACCAGCTGATTGAAGCAGGTGGTGCAGAGGGTATTTCTTTTTTTTTTTCGCTCACTCCACCCCCTCGGTTCAGCCTTTCCCTGCCTCACCCCCGATAGTGGAATACAGGCCCCCCAACACACCGCTAATACGGGGTTTCACCGTGTTAGCCAGGATGGTCTCGATCTCCTGACCTCGTGATCCGCCCTCCTCGGCCTGCCAAAGTGCTGGGATTAAAAGGTGGCTATTTAGGCTTGAAAGATGTTCTCCAGCCTGTAGAAATGCTCTTTAAATCTCTCGCATGGATCAACTGACCTCGCTGCTCTGTGACTTCTGGAATCTAAAATAAAGAGAAGCCCTTTCATCAGATGTGTAGACAAAACCCCATCCCTCCTCCCTTTGGGGTGGAAAACCCTGGTGGTTCTAGCAATGTCTGTCCTTACGATGCACGTGGCTTATGGATGACACTAAATTAGTGGGCCCTTCCTGAATTTTGCCTGGGTAATGAAAATCATCTTCCCGGAATAGACGGGAGGGAAAGGAGGGGGTTTGGAACTCTGGGCACCATCTTAACAGGGTAGATATTAAAAAACACCCACAGCGGCCTTCAGTCTGTGGCTAGGACTAGGAACAGTGTCCAGCCTCTGACTTCTGTCCATCACAGCAGAACTGGCTCTTTGCAGGTCCCCTTCCCCTTAGCATAGAGGTGAGGTTAAGGGACTCATTTTTCATTGATCTCCTTGCTCCTATGAGCCAGGCAGGTATGTGGAGGTGGGAGCGTCAGATTCCTCTCAGCTCAGCTGCTTCTGACTAAGTCTGGAAAACCAACACAAAGTCATTTTTAATTCACCTTCCTCTTTGAGCCAATGCCTACTTATTCATTAAACTCAGATCTTTGCTTCTATTTTCAAGGAGAGGAGAAACATCTTCAGAGGAAGACCACCATACTGAGGCTGAGCATGGATTCGTCTTTTTCATTGCATCTTTCCAGCTTAAATAACCACCTTTAGAAACACCCTCTGCACCACCTGGTTCGATCAGCTGATCCTTTGTGAAGAACGTAGAGAGAATGAGGCATAACTACCAATAAAGGAGTCTTGATTGAACCCTGGGATCTGCCTTTTCTGCTTCCTGAGATGAGACCGATGGTGAATGTGTGGGGAAGGAAAGATTGGTAGCCAGGCTGTGGAGTCTCATAGTGTGGAGAGGTCAGACTCTCAGGCCGGGGACCTCTAGGAGTCATTACAGCCTGCTCTCTCTTCTGAGGGAAATCACAGATTTGGGTGGGGTGTTTGTGGATACTTATTAAATTATTAATGAATAAATTAGGAAGTAAACAGAGGGTAGAAACTTCACCGCAAGACTGCCTCAACCATTCCTTCCCTGTGCCAATGGCAGATACCATGAACTGATTACAGAATCTGATTCCCTCTCAGCCCAGATGGAAACTCACATTGTTATTCTTGTTCTTTCTTGTTCTTCCTTTCACTCGTCTCCTCCTCCCTCTCCTCCTCCTCCCTCTCCTCCTCCTTCTCCTCCTCCCTCTCCTCCTCCTTCTCCTCCTCCCTCTCCTTCTCCCTCTCCTCCTTCCCCCGCCTCTGTGTCTTCCTTGTGCTGGAATTCTCTTACCCCTTGTCTTCCTGCAGTCTCCTCCTCCCTTCACTCATTGTCCGTGGAACTGCCGCTGTGATGGAGAGAGACGTGGGCTTCCTAGATCCCCCTTCAAGAAAGGACTTGCTGCCCAGCTCCAGCGAGTGTTGTCTGCAGGCAGCCTTTGGTGTTCAGCCCAAATCAGAGATGGTCTCAGCTTCAAAATGACCTCCCTCACCCAAACCATGCCCTTCCCAGGGCAGGCCACAACCAATGAATGACCAATGCTGAGTTTAAAGGCCTGGCTATTCCAGTCCAAGTGAGATAACTCAAAAAGAACTACATCCAGAGCTCCTGTGGGTTCAGCTGAGGTTGTAGAGCCTGCACCGTGGCTCAACCTCTCCCTCTGTCCAATCCCAGTTCCTTCCCTTCCCTTCCATAATTGATCCCAAGGAAACTCCCGGATAAGCCTCCAGCCTGCTGTCTCTGCTCTCAGACAGAGGAGGAGCCCTGGGTAACCCAACCTGAGACAGCTCATCTTTAAGAGATGCCCATTCTGGCAGGGCGTGGTGACTCATGCCTGTAACCCCAGCACTTTGGGAGGCCAAGGCAGGAGGATCACTGGAGGCCAGGAGTTTGAGACCAGCTTGGGCAGCATAGCAACACTTCGTCTCTACAAAAAAATACAAAAATAAGCTGGGTGTGGTGGCTCACACCTGTAGTTCCAGCTACTTGGGAGATTAAGGCAGGAGGATTGCTTGAGTCCAAGAGTTTGAGGCTGCAGTGAGCTGTGATTGTGCCACTGCACTCCAGCCTGGGTGACAAAGCAAGACTGTGTCTGAAGAAAAAAAATAGAGACATGTCCCTTCTGACCGCTCTGATTAAGCCCCTTCCCCAAATTATCTTTGTATCTAACCATCCCACTTTATCCTCAAAGTATTTATCCCAATCTGAGCTGCTTCTGATGGATTTAATTTTTTTCCTCCCCTGGCACTGGAATGTAGCCTGCAAGAAACAAAAAGACCTTATTGCTGGGCACATTCCAGGACCCAGAAAAATCCCAGGCATATAGCATGAAATTGTGATGTCCAATACAGTAGCCACTAGCCATAAGGAGCTAGTTACATTTAACTTAAATAATTAATAACATTCCTTATCGATATGGTTTGGCTATTTCCCCACCCAAATCTCATCTTGAATGATAGCTCCCACCATTCTCATTCCATCTACACATTCACCTGTCTGCCCTTTCATTTCTTCAGTCACCCATTCAAAAGAGATTTTCTAAGTACCTGGTCTATGCCTGGCATTGTTCCAGGTAATGGAAATAGAGCAAGGACAAGGTATTTGGCCTCAACAAGCTTATATTTTGAACCATGCAATTCAATAGCATCTTCTGCAAGGATGGAAATATGGTTTGGCTATGTCCCCACCCAAATCTCATCTTGAATTGTAGCTCCCAGAATTCCCACACGTTGTGGGAGAAACCTGGTGGAAGATAATGGAATTATGGGGGCGGTTTCCTTCATACTGTTCTCATGGTAGTGAATAAGTCTCACAGATCTGATGGTTTTATAGGGGGAAACCCCTTTCTCTTGGCTCTCATTCTATCTTGCCTGCTGCCGTGTAAGACGTGCCTTTCACCTTCTGCCATGATTGTGAGGCCTCCCTAGCCACGTGGAACTGTGAGGCCCATTAAACCTTTTTTTCTTTTTCTTTTTTTTTTTTTTTTTTTTTTGAGATGGAGTTTTGCTCTTTCACTTGGGCTGGAGTGAATCAGCATGATCTCGGCTCACTGCAACCTCCACCCTCTCAGGTTCAAGTGATTCTCCTGCCTCAGCCTCCTGAGTAGCTGGGATTACAGGCATGCACTACCACACCCAGCTAATTTTTGTATTTTTAGTAGAGATGGGGTTTCACCATGTTGATCAGGTTGGTCTCGAACTCCTGACCTGAGATGATCCACCCACCTCGACCTCTGAAAGTGCTAGGATTACAGGCATGAGCCACCATGCCTGGCCTCTTTTTCTTTATAAATTATCCAGTCTCGGGTATGTCTTTATCAGCAGCATGAAAACGAACTAATACAATTATGTATTCATTAATAAAACTGTGCTTACTTGATACAATAAAAATAAAATAAAATAAAATTTAGTTTCTCAGCCTTGCTCACACATTTAATACTCAGTAGCCACACGTGGCTTCCATAATAAACAGCGTGGGTCTGGAATATTTCTATCCTCGCAGAAGTTTCTATTGAATTGCATGGTTCTAAAATATAAGCTTGTTGAGGCCAAATACCTTGTCCTTACTCTATTTCCATTACCTGAAACAATGCCAGGCATAGACCAGGTACTTAGAAAATCTTTTTTGAATAGGTGACTGAAGAAATGAAGGGGTGGGTGGGTGAATGTGTCGATGGAATGGGATGGAGCTGAGGAAAGAGGTTGAGGTTAGGAAATAACATTATTCTGCTTCCACTTTTTCTTTTTTAGAGACAAGGTCTCACTCTGTCACCCAGGCTGAGTGCAGGGCACTATCTTGGTTCACTGTAACCTTGACTTCTGAGCTCAAGCGATCCTCCTGCCTCAGTCTTTTGAGTAGCTGGGATCACAGGCACACACTGCCATGCCTGGATAATTTTTTTTCCTTTTTTTTTTTTTTTTTTTTTTTTGTAGAGACAGGGACTCACTATATTGCCAGGCTGGTTGTGAACTCCTAGCCTCAAATGACCCTCCCTCCTCAGCTTCCCCAAGGGCTCCACTTTTTCTTAATTTTTCTATTTTATAAAACAAAGCTATTGGCTGGGTGTGGTGGCTCACACCTATAATCTCAGCACTTTGGGGGAGCTGAAGAGGGTGGATAGCTTGAGTCCAGGAGTTTGCAACCAGCCTGGGCAACATGGTAAAACCCTGTCTTTACCAAAAAAAAAAAAAAATTAACCAGGCATGGTGGCATGCACCTATGGTCCCAGCTGAGGAGGGTGAGGCTGAGGTGGGCGGATGGCTTGAGCCCGGGAGGTAGAGGTTGCAATGAGCCGAGATTACACCACTGCACTCCAGCCTGGACAACAGAGTGAGACCCTGTCTCAAAAATAAATACATAAATAGGCTGAGTGCAGTGGCTCACGTCTGTAATCTTAGCACTTTGGGAGGCTGAGGCAGGCAGATCACATGAGGTCAGTTCCAGACAGCCTGGCCAACATGGTGAAACCCCATCTCTACTAAAAAAAAAAAAATTAGCCAGGCGTAGTGGCACATGCCTATAATCCCAGCTACTCTGGAGGCTGAGGCATGAGAATCGCTTGAACCCAGAAGACAGAGGTTGCAGTGAGCCGAATTCGTGCCACTGCACTCTAGTCTGGGTGACAGAGTGAGACTCTGTCTCAAAAATAAATAAATAAATAAATGCATACATACATATATACATAATACATAAATATAAAAATAAAATAAAATAAAACAAAGCTATTGAATCAGATGACTCATTTTAAACATCTAATTCATGGACTTCAAAGCAAGAAAAAGTTGGAGGAAGGTATGAAGTTAATTCTTTATTTTGACTTTATTTTAACCTTTGCATTGCTGGAGTGTCTTGCTTTGGGCGGAGGTCAGGAGGAATCTCTCTTTTCTGTTTCATGGCACAGATTGATATCAGGACGTGAGGGACGGAACAGACTTCCCATCTAACAGAGACACAGCCTCTGGGTGGCCCAGGACAGACCAGCGCGGAGGTAGGAGGCTTCTAGGAAAGACTTTGCAACAACCTGGCTGAACTGGGGATTTGGGGGATCCTGTCATCTCTCTCTTTGCATGATGACATTTTTTCGGGGGATTAATTCCCCGGGGATCAGCTTGCTCTAAACCTTGATAATCCAGATTTGTGGTTTAATTCAGTCCCCTGAGTATCTTACACAAAGAAAGGGATGTGGGAGGAGAGAGAGAGAGAGAAACCAGACGGTGCTTCCAGGAAATCAGGAAAAGGAAGGAGTTGACTTTGAATGCCACTTGCACGAGCCATTCCCAAGCCCAGCCTCAACAACAACTCTGTTTCCAGCTCTGTGATTGATTTGCATCCTTTTTATTTCATTTTGTATTTCTATAGATTTAGGGAGTACAAGTGCGGTTTTGTTACATGGATATATTGTGTAGTGGTGAAGTCTGGGCTGTTGGTGTAACCATCACCTGAATAAAGTATAATTTGCCTCTCTCTTACCGGGAGAGAGAAACAGGGGATTTGCAACAGTTAATGCAGGCAGGGGAAGAGTAGAGACTACTTGCTGAACCTTTTGATACCCAACAGGAGAAGAGACTATTTTCACCCAAGGGGAAGCTGGGGAAGAGACTCAGGCAGGTCACAGGGACTTAGGACTACATGAAGCGAAAAGACGTCAAGAATCATTGGAAGTTTTGGGGGTGGCAACTGGACCCTCCCACCCTTCCTATTTCCATCAATAGACTCTTTCTTCTTAATCTAGTTCTGCGGACGCCCCCATCCTGGCAAAGCTACCGCTCTGGGTCTCACCCCATGCGTAGCGCTGCATGCCAATCCCCTCCCTCCCGCCTGCCCTCCCTCTCTGCTTTAAGGGGATCTGGGGCTTTGGGGCTTTGGTTCTCCACAAGCGCTTGCTCCATGTTGACTAGGTGGAGAGGGTCTGGGGCTTCCAGGACCTCCTCAGCGAGACATCATCTTCACAAACTCTGCAAAGAAAAAACAAAAAATCCCCAGAAAGGCGTCTTGTTGTAAAAGCCTCCAACATTATTTTTTGAGCCCTTCCTATGTGGCAGGCACTGCTGGTGATCCCCAGGAAATTACTTAATCCCTCTATGCTTCCATTTCTCCATCTATGAAATGGGAATCAGATCTCTTTGGCAAGTTACTTAACCCTGTGCCTCAGTTTCTCATCTGTCAAGTTGGTATGTTTAATAGGTCTACCTCATGAGGTTGAGATAAAATTGGCTTAGGCCGGGCGCGGTGGCTCATGCTTGTAAACCAGAATTTGGAGCCTGAGGTGGGCAGTCCTTGAGCCAGTTCAAACCAGCCTGGGCAACATGAGACCCCAATCTACAATAAAATTTGCTCAGAACCATGCCTGCCATCACAGTCACCCCATGTAAACTACTGTGGTTATTATGATCCTACTTCTAAATGACTAATTTCAATACGTTGCAATTCATTTCTGTTATGAAAATAATCTTGCACGTAAATAAAACATTAAATTTAAAAAATGGGAATCCTAGTATTGCTATTTCCTTATATGGTTAATGGCATAATGCTCATAAAGCAGATTAAGTATCCCATAAACAGCTATTGTTGGCTGGGCGCGGTGGCTCATGACTGTAATCCCAGCACTTTGGGACGTCAGGGAGGGCGGATCACTTGAGGTCAAGAGTTAGAGACTGGCCTGGCCAATATGGTGAAACCCCATCTCTACTAAAAATACAAAAATTAGCTAGGCGTGGTGGCAGGCGCCTGTAATCCCAGCTACTGCAGAGGCTGAGGCAGGAGAATCGCTTGAACTCAGGAGGTGGAGGTTTCAGTGAGCTGAGGTTGCGCCACTGCACTCCAGCCTGGGCGACAGAGCGAGACTCCATCTCAAAAACAAAACAAAAAAACAAAAACAAAACCCAAAAAATTCATGATTGTCAGTATCTGATTTCATCTTCTCAACCATCCTGGAGGGATAAGTGTCATTTTACAGATAAGGAAACTTAGGCCAGTGGGGGTCACCAACGTGCCTGAGGTCACGTGGACAGTGAATGGTGAACCCTGGAAAGAATGCAGGTTGCACCTGACTTTGCTGTAGCTCAAGATGACCTTGCTGCCTACCCGGGTCTTGAGGTCGCCCTGACCTTCCCTTGCCTTTGGTTGGCCGGAGGATCATCTCCCACCCCCACCCCACCTTCTTCAGATGTCCCTTCATGTCCACTACACACCTAATCCTGGCTAGATCCAGCAGGTGTCCAATCAGCCTCTACTATGTTTCCATACTGGGACATAGAGCACATATGGTTTAGAGAAGGGCCCTCCCTCTGCTCTATCTAGGATGGAGGACTTGGAAGTTAATACTACTCAACACAGCAAGGTCTGCTGTGATAACTTCCATGGAGAGGAACAGAAAAACTTCTGTAAGACTTCACAGCTGGGAGGAAGACATGAGGGCAGGATGGGGAGAAGCTTCCTGACAAAGGTTGCCTTGATGTGAGTTCCCGAGGGATGGATGAGACTGAAAGATGTCGTAAGTGGATAGAGCACCTGGTGCCAAGGAATGGAGGTTGGAGAACATAAAGCAGGCACCAAGTTTGTGCCAGAACTTAAAAGTTCAGAGAATGGTTACAGAGATACAGGCTGGGTGGGTGGGTGAGGCCAGATGGTGGATAGACTTGGATATCAGACAAAGAATTTTTTTTTTTTTTTCCTGGAGATAGAGTCTGGTTCTGTCACCCAGGCTGGAGTGCAGTGGGGTGATTTCACAGCAACCTCCACCTCCCAAGTTCAAGCAATTCTCCTGCCTCAGCCTCCCAAGTAGCTGGGACTACAGGCGCACGCTGCCACCCCTGGCTAACTTTTTCTATTTCAGTGGAGACAGGTTTCATGGTGTTGTCCAGTCTGGTCTTGAACTCCTGAGCTCAGGCAATCTGCCCGCCTTAGCTTCACACAATGCTAGGATTACAGGCGTGAGCCACGCGCCTAGCCTTTTTTTTTTTTTCTTTGAGATAGAGTCTCACTCTGTCACCCACGCTGGAGTGTAGTGGTGACTCACTGCAACCTCCACCTCCTGGGTTCAAGCAATTCTCCTGCTCAGCCCCCCAAGTAGCCTGGGATTACAGGCGTGCACTGTCATTCCTAGCTAATTTTTGTATTTTTGATAGAGACGGGGTTTCACCAGGTTGGACCAGGCTGGTCTCGAACTGCTGACCTCAGGTGATCCGCCAACCTCGGCCTCTCAAAGTGCTGAGATGACAGGCATGAGCCACTGAGCCTGGCCAGAATTTTGGACTTTTGTCCATAGGCAGCAGATAGGTGCTGAGATCTTTGAACCAAAGAATGTCACAATTAGAACTTGACATGCCACCTTTTTTTTTTTTTTTTTTGATGGAGTCTTGCTCTGGCGTGCAATGGTGTGATCTTGGCTCACTGCAACCTCTGCCCCCAGCGT
Source organism: Hylobates moloch (assembly GCF_009828535.3). Lineage (NCBI taxonomy): Eukaryota > Metazoa > Chordata > Mammalia > Primates > Hylobatidae > Hylobates > Hylobates moloch. The sequence continues at coordinate 37,389,014 of NW_026652287.1, read as the reverse complement.
TCTAGCAATTCTCCTGCCTCAGCCTCCCGAGTAGCTGGGATTACAGGCACCTGCCACCACATCAGGCTAATTTTTTTGTATTTGTAGTAGAGACAGGATTTCGCCATGTTGGACCAGGCTGGTCTCAAACTACTAACCTCAGGTGATCCACTCGCCTCGGCCTCCCAAAGTGTTGGGATTACAGGCGTGAGCCACCGTGTCCGGCCAACATGCCTTTTCTATGCCTCACATAAAAAAGAACCCCACCTCCCATCCATGTAGAACCCCAATCCTTTTCACTTATTCAGTGATCCAATATACTCATGCTGGGCTCTGTGCTAGGATTTGGGGATATAGTGATGATGAAGGAATTGGTCCACGGTCTCAGAAGGAAATAGGCAATAAACTCTGGAGATGCCACGAATCCGTATTACTGCAGAAGCAAGCATGAGGTATTACTGGGGAGCCAGAAGAGGGACACTGAGCCCAGTAAGAGAGGTGAGAGGCACCTTCCAGGAACATAACTAGGAGTTAGCCAGGGGAGAGGGGAAAGGGTGTTCCAGACAGAAGGACAACTTGAGCAAAGACAGGGAAGGAGAATTTTTTTTTTTTTTGAGACGGAGTCTCGCTCTCTCACCCAGGCTGGAGGGCAGTGGCGTGATCTCGGCTCACTGCAAGCTCCGCCTCCCGGGTTCGCGCCATTCTCCTGCCTCGGCCTCTCTGAGTAGCTGGGACTACAGGCGCCCGCCACCACGCCCGGCTAATTTTTTGTATTTTTAGTAGAGACAGGGTTTCACCGTGGTCTCGATCTCCTGACTTCGTGATCCGCCCGCCTGGGCCTCCCAAAGTGCTGGGATTACAAGCGTGAGCCACCGCGCCCGGCCTGGGAAGGATAATTTAAAAATACAGTGGTGCTTTGCGCATGATTTCTTTTAGTTTTCTCCAAAAGGCGTCATCATTCACCTCATTTTACAGATGGGAAAACTGACCCTTAAAGAGAAAAAGGGAGTGGAGCATAAGCCACATGCTGAGTCAGCGACGATCCTGAATTTGAAGCCCCTGAACCTGACCCCAGAGCTCCAGCTGCTAGCCAGTCCAGTCTCTTTCTGATAGGACAAGTTCTTCCTAGGATAAAAGGTTCCCTGCAAACTAAGAAGGAATGGGTAAGGCGGAAGGGGGTCCTGAGCATGGGAAGGAAAGGGCCTTGGCTGAGGTGTTCCTCGGAGCCGCCAGAAGTGAGGGACACCCAGCTCTTTGAAATGAATAGCCTGGGAAGAAAGGGACGGAACAAATGCTTCCAAAACCTGCCACCCGCTTCCATTCTCAAACTTGGAGAGGAGTGAGAAGGAGTGGCCAACTTGGAAAATCTGACTGTGAGTTGGAAGTGGATTCCTGCGGTGGCTGCCCCCGCTCCCCACCACGCGCCGTCAATGTCACCTTCAAAGTCAACGGTGCCGTCTCCATTAACATCAGCCTCCCGGACAACCTCAGAGATCTCCCGGGGGCTGAGCCGCTCCCCCAGGAGTCTCTGCATAGCCTGCTGTAGCTCCGCCAGGGTGATCTCCCCATCTCCATTCGTGTCAAACTGAAGAGAAGCAGAAATAGATTATGTCAGCGATGACGATGATGACAGCCACGAGATGATGGAGTTAGCTCAAGTGCTGAGCTAAGTAAGAACTTTGGAAATGTGAGCCGCTAGAATGTCAGCTCCAAAAGACCGTTTTGTTCTGTTTTTTTTTTTTCTTTTCTTCTTTTCTTTTCTCTTTTCTTTTTTTTTTTTGAGACAGTCTCACTCTGTCACTCAGGCTGGAGTGCAGTGGTGCAATCTCGGCTCACTGCAGCCTTCACTTCTTGGGTTCAAGCGATTCTTGTCCCTCAGCCTCCCGAGTAGCTGGGATTACAGGCGCACACCACCAAACCCGTCTAATTTTTGTATTTTTAGTAGAAACAGGGTTTCACCATGTTGGCCAGGCTGGTCTTGAACTCCTGACCTCAGTTGATCCACCTGCCTCAGCCTCCCAAAGTGCTGGGATTACAGGCGTGAGCCACTGCGCCCAGCCGAAAGTTGTTTTTTTAATGAGACGAGGTCTCACTATTTTGACCAGGTTGGTCTTAAAATCTTGGCCTTAAGCAACCCTTCCACCTTGTCCTTCCAAAGTGCTAGGCTTACAGTCGTGAGCCAAGGTGCCCAGTGATACATTTGAAACTTACTTTCTAAGTGATTTTTGAAACACGTTATTATTTACTATAGTTATCCTGCTGTGCAATAGATCTCAAAAGTTATTCCTCCTGTCTAACCAAAACTTTGTACCCTTTGACAAGCAACTGTTCATTCTTTCTCCCTGGCTCCCCAGACTCTGCTAACCACCTTTCTTTTTATTTGCATAAGTTCAGTTTTTTTAAGATTCTGCATGTAAGATCATGTGGTATTTCTCCTTTTGTGCCTGGCTTATATCGCTTAGCATAATGTGCTTCATGTTTATTCATGTTGTTGCAAATGACAGAGTTGCCTTCTTTTTAAAAGCTGAATATGCCAGGCGTGGTGGCTCACGCCTATAATCCCAGCACTTTCGGAGGCTGAGGCGGGTGGATCACCTGAGGTCAGGAGTTCGAGACCAGCCTGACCAACATGGAGAAACCCCATCTTTACTAAAAATACGAAATTAGCCAGGCGTGGTGGCATATGCCTGTAGTCCTGGCTACTCGGGAGGCTGAGGCAGGAGAATCGCTTGAACCCGGGAGGAGGAGGTTGTGGTGAGCCGAGATTGTGCCATTGCACTCCAGCCTGGCAACAAGAGCAAAACTCTGTCTCAAAAAAAGAGAAAGAAAATTTAAAATGACCTATGCTGCTTGCATTGTATTTCTTTTGGACAATGCTGCTGTAGGCTGAGAAAGCTGCAAGTTTACAAGTGCTATAAGGCAGGAAGGTGTACTTGAGGAAGAGGGAGAAGCAGGCAGTGTTTAGGGAGGCGTGAGCTGGGGAGAGATGAGCATGAAATAGACAAGTTCTCAGTGTTGCAGAAGGCCAGGCCCAAGTACATAGGGGCTTGTGTGTCATGGGATGTTGTCAGGATTTTGTTCTGAGTAAGACAAGAAGCCACTGGAGAATTTTAAGCGGGGGAGTGACCAGATCTGATATATATTTTAAAAGAATGTGAGCACGAAACCGTGTTGCGTAGAGAACGGACCACAGTAGGACCACGATGGGAGCCAGGAAACCAATTAGAGGGCCGCCATGATCATCCTGGTAGGAGATGACTGTGGTTTGAGCCAGTTAGCACCAGCGGAGCTCAAGAAGGAGAGTTGGCTCCCTGATGTTTTGGAAATTGAACGTACTAGACTTTCTGGTAGACTAGTTAAGGGTGTGCAGGGCACAGCTTTGGAGGCAGTTCATTAATTCAACGCATATGTATCCATATTGCTAAAAAAAATATGTGTCAGTAGTGCCCATGTGGAAGGCACTGTTCTTGAGACTGAGCATGGAGCAGCGAGCAAGACACTTAGAAATACTTGTCTTCTGTACTTTCACCCAGCATGCTGTCCTCCAGGTTCATCTGTGTCATTGCATGGGGCAGGATTTCTCTCTTTTGTAAGGCTGAATATTGCATTTAAATATATACCACACATAAGGAGAAATACTGCGTGATTCCACTTACATATGAAGTACTTAAAATAACCAAACTCATAGAAGCAGAGAGTAGAAGGATAGTTGCTGGGGGTTAGGAGGACAGGGAAATGGGGAGATATTTTACCGTGGGTATGAAGTTTCAGTTACACAAGGTGAATAGGTTCTAGAGATCCACTGTGTGACATTGTGCCTATAATTAATAATACTGCATAATGACAAGTATTACTTTTAATGGCAAAACCACAATTACTTTTGCATCAACCTAATAACTATGGGCAAAAGATGTGAACAGCCATCTCTCTAAAGAAGACAAATGGGCAAAAGACGTGAACAGCTATCTCTCTAAAGAAGACAGACAAATGGCAAACAAGTTCATGAAAAAAATGCTCAGCATCACTAATCATTTGGGAAATTTAAATTAAAACCACAACGAAATATCACCTCACATCTGTTAGGATGGCTACTGTTAAAAAGATGAATAATAACAAGTGTTGGTGAGGATGTGGATAAAAGGGAACCCTGGTACACTTTTGCTGGGTATGGAAATTAGCACAGCTATTATGGAAAATGGTATGGAGTTTCCTTAGAAAATTAAACCTAGAGCTGCCATATGACCCAGCAATACCACTTCTGGGTATGTACCTAAAGGAATTGAAATCAGTATGTCAAAGGGATGTTTGCACTCCCCTGCTCATGGCAGCATTGTTCACAATAGCCAAGGTATGGAAGCAACCTGTGTCCATCAAAACAGAAGAGTGGATAAAGAAAACATGGCATAAGTACACAATGGAATACTATTCAGCTTTTTTTTTTTTTTTTTTGAGGTGGAGTTTCATTCTTGTTGCCCAGGCTGGAGTGCAGTGGTGCCATCTTGGCTCACTGCAACCTCTGCCTCCCAGGTTCAAGTGATTCTTCTGCCTCAGCCTCCTGAGTACTTGGGATTACAGGCATGTACCACCTCGCCTAGCTAATTTTGTATTTTTAGTAGAGACGGGGTTTCTTCATGTTGGTCAGGCTGGTCTCGAACTCCTGACCTCAGGTGACCCACCCACCTCAGCCTCCCAAAGTGCTGGGATTACAGGCATGAGCCACCACACCTGGGCTTAAAATTTTCTAGTAGTGACGTTTAAAAAAAATGTTAAAAGGAACAAATGAAACTAATTTTTTATATTCTCTTTTATTTAACCCAATATATCTAAAGTGTTATCCTTTCATCATGTAATCCACTTAAAAAAATTAATTAGCTATGTAAGTAGCATTCTTTTTATGCACATTGGATTTCACAAGGCAGTAAGTTCTAAGTTCTTAGTAGGTGCTTAGCATGCTTAATTAGGATATTTAGCATAGAAGTTTACTTAAGTATACAAATATGTTATGCTAATTATATTAGCATACTAAGTCTTAATCCAGTGTTCACTTTACACTTACAGCACTTCTCAATCCAGACAACTTTTTCTTTTTGTTTTGAGATGGAGTTTCACTCTTATAACCCAGGCTGGAGTGCAATGGTGCAATCTCAGCTCACTGCAACCCCTGCTTCCCAGGTTCAAGCAATTCCCTGCCTCAGACTCCCAAGTAGCTGGGATTACAGGCGCCCACCACCATGTCTGGCTAATTTTTTTGGTATTTTTAGTAGAGACGGGGTTTCAGCATCTTGGCCAGGCTGGTCTTAAACTCCTGACCTTGTGATTCACCTGCATCAGCCTCCCAAAGTGCTGGGATTACAGGCGTGGGCCATTGCGCCCGGCCAGCTGTAGATCTTTATAAGAAGCTGGGAGAGGCACTTGCACGGCCAATAGGTGGAGACCTCCTAGGATTTGAACCCATGTTTGCCTGGTTCCAAATCCTTTGCTTCCAAACACTCTACTGTTCTTTATTTTCACCTTGTGTTGCTGAAAGCTCTCAGAATGAGAAGGTATTTTATCAGCGGACATAAGCAAGTCTGTTATTTTCACTAGGTCTGATATTTTTTAGCATCTCTGCAGCAAGTGGCTTCTGTCAGATGATCACTTTGCATTCTCTTCTGGGATCTCAAATTCTTGGATTCTTCCTGTTACAGGCACTAAGAATAGAGGCCCTGGCCAGGCATGGTAGCTCATGCCTGTAATCTCAGCACTTTGGGAGGCCAAGGCAGGTGGATCACTTGAGGTCAGGAGTTCGAGACCAGCCTGGTCAACATAGTGAAACCCTGTCTCTACTAAAAATACAAAAATTAGCTGGGTGTGGTGTCAGGCACCTGTAATCCCAGCTACTTGGGAGGCTGAGACAGGAGAATGGCTTGAAGCTGGGAGGCAGAGGTTGTAGTGAGCCGAGATTGCACCATTGCACTCCAGCCTGGTGACAACAGTGAAACCCCGTCTCAAAAAAAAAAAAAAAAAAAAAAAGTCCTTACATTTATTTTAGAGATAGCAGGATCTTGGATAAGATTAATAATCTTCATGAGCCTCACTTTTCTCATCTGTTTAATTGGGATACATGACTGCTTGCTTACTCCTAATGTGTTTGTGTGTGTGTTTTTGTTTTTGTTTGTTTGTTTGAGGATTAAATCAGATAAAGTATACAGAGGCATTGATCCATTGCAGGTGTTTGGAATACATTATTTTTCTTCCCTATTTATCGATCCCACCATGGCTGGATAAAAAAAGGGTGGGGGCCTGGGTGGTGGGTGCTGTCCATGGTATTGGCTAATTATAGGCAGACACCGGAGGGTCTGCCTCTACCATCGCCAGCACCATGACACTGTTAACTCACCTCCTTGAAGGCATCCCGCATCTCCTGGACACCGATCATCCCAGCCGTTTCTGCAAGCAATTTGGGGGTCATCAGCTCCACAAAGTCATCAAAGTCTACACGGCCACCCACTGAGGAAGATGGCACAGGGTTAGCGAGACCCCACAAGCCCTGGCCTTCCATTACCTCACTTTGCGCTTTGAGTCAGTTCCAGATATAGATCAGCTCCCTTCTCCCTGCCCTGTAAGAGCTGTCTGACTTCCTCCCTCCAGCAGCCAACTCCAAGCTCTCATATCCCTCTAGCCTGAACAGGAGTGGACAGGGTGTGGTATGGTGGAAGTAACTGTCTGTGTGACTTTCAGACAGTTGGTTAAGATGTTTCTCCTCCTCTGTAGACCCGTAGAAAGAGGAGCATGAATTAAATGAGCATCCAAGTTTTTTTCAGATATGAATACTATCATTACCTTGAATTCAACCTTGTTTAGTCCATTACATGCCCAGAAGCAAACCCAGTAGCTTTTTTTTTTTGAGACACAGTCCCACTCTGTTGCCAAGGCTGGAGTGCAATGGTGCAATCTCGACTCACTGCAACGTCTGCCTCCCAGGTTCAAGTGATTCTTATACCTTAGCCTCCCGAGTAGCTGGGATTACAAGTGCACGCCATCACGCCTGGCTAACTTTTTGTATTTTTAGTAGATACGGGGTGTCACCATGTTGCCCATGCTGGTCACGAACCCCTAACCTCAGGTGATCTGCCCACCTCGGCCTCCCAGAGTGCTGGGATTACAAATGTGAGTCACCCTGCCCGGGCCCAATAGCAATTTTATTCTAGCTAAAATCTCAAAATCAGTTGTGATCTCCATCCAAAAATCCACCTATCCTTTTTGCAGCTCTATTCACCAACATTAGCTCCAGCTCCAAGTTTGTTTCCAACATCCAATACAGCTCCAGTCTTGTGCTCCACTGATGAATCTTAGTGGTGATAGTAATAACTACATTTAATAAGAATTTACTGGAGGCCAAGCCTTTATCTGCATCAGCATCTTTATCTCTTCCTTTCCACAGTCCCATGAGGTAAGGAGAGAAGCATCTTCCTCTATAGATGAGGAAATGGAAACTCAAGAGTAGCGGATAACTTCACTTTTCAAAATGACTGTAATTAGTAAATAATAGAACTGAGATTTGAATCCAGACCTCCCTCTAAAAGCTTTTAACCACTTCAAATGCTGCCTTCCTGAGTCAAATCTGACCTGTTTTCTTCCAGACTTCTAGTCCCTCTCATCCTCCTCTCCATCCCCAACTCTACTCTCAACCTCTACATCCTTCCCAATTCTGCCCTGATCCCTTCCCTAACCCCGGCCATCCCTCCCATTCCCTGGACTCACGGTTCATGCGGATTTGCTGGCCGAGCTCAATCAGTTCCATCTCCGTGGGCATGTAACCCATTGTCCTCATGAGATTCCCCAGATCCTTACAAGAGATGAACCCATCTCGGTCCTTATCGAACTCAAGAAATGCTTCCCGCAGCTCTGAAAGTTAAGAGAGAAGAACTTCGGGGGAACTTGAAGCAGTCAGTGGGGAAGAGTGGCATCTCTTGAAGCTATCAATGAGGGTCCAACTAGAGACTCCTTAAAGGAGCGTACATTAAAAACAAAACAAAACAAAACAGAAAAACCAAGGCCGGGTATGGTGGCTCACTCCTGTAATCCCAGCACTTTGGGAGGCCGAGGCGGGTGGATCACCTGAGGTCAGGAGTTTGAGGCCAGCCTGACCAACATGGCAAAACCCCATCTCTACTAAATACAAAAAATTAGCTGGGCGTGGTGGCGCATGCCTATGATCCCAGCTACTAGGGAGGCTGAGGCAGAAGAATCGCTTGAACCTGGGAGGTGGAGGTAGCAGTGAGAGGAGATCGTGCCATTGCACTCCAGCCTGGCAACAAGAGCAAAACTCTGTCTCAAAAAAGAAAAAAATTCAAAAAGGAGTGATGGATGAAATGTGTTAGCAAAAGAGGCATCATTCCTGAGACCACTAAATGAGAGCACTGGCGTCCTTCAGATTCTCGGGTGAAGTTACAGGGAACCTCAAAGCCACCAAGAGAGAAACTCATTTTTTTTCATTCCTGAGTCTTGGAGACACTTGAGGATGGATATGCCTTCGAAATACTTTGGGAGGTCCTTCAACTGCCACGAGAAAGAGTTCCACAAAATTACAGTTGAGTGGGAAGAGAGAGGGATTGTAAAAATTCCATGTAATGGAATTTATCCAGAAATGCACAAAGAGACTGAGGGCAGGTCAGATGGGTGGATGGCAACGTGGAAGCAATTGGGGAAGACGGTGTTACCTTCAATCTCATCTTGTCCCAGTGGTCTTTCCTGGAAAGGAATGCAGATGAGAGGGAATTTGGAGAGAGGGTCACCCGTTCTCCAAAGGGTCTCCTTGCTCTCCCAAGCTCCTCCCCACTCTCTCGTGGTTCTCTTTCCGTTCTCTCTCTCCTCCTCCATCCTTCCCATTCCTTTTCCCATCTCCTGACTCCTGTTCCACAGTTCTTAGCTCCCCACCCCGCCCTCGATTTCTCTCTCCCACCCTTGAATTCCAATCTCCCTTTTCCTCCCTTTCTTAGACAAACACCCATCGCATTTTGTCAAAGGGGGTCTTAAACACTGGGGAGTCCAATCTCCTCCATCTCCAGATGAAAAAAGTGAGACTTCACAACACAGCTAACTCGTTCAGAGTGCTGACTCTGTGCCAGGCAGTTTCCACAATCATTTCATTTAAACCTCAGAACTGCTCTGTGATGCAGATCTACATCTCGTTTCCATCTTACCCACGAGAAAGCTGAGGAACAGAGAGGTTAAGGAACCTGCACAAGGTCACACAGCTCACAAGCGGCAGATCCCCTCCCAAGGGAGGAAGGCATTCAACCGCTCCCTGGAGGTCATGGGGCAAGTCAGACACAGCATTGGGATTTGAATTCAGGGCTCCTGACTCCCAAGTCAGAATTCTTCACACTAGCCCCCATTCACTCCTTTCTCACCTGCCTCCAATCTTCCTGCCAAAGGATCTCTGTGCATGGAAACAGCATTCAATGGCTTTCAGGCCGGAGGGTCAGGGGCAGCATGACCAATTCCTAAACACTCTGAGAATGTCCAGTTATTGCTGCCCCACCTACTCCCGCACA
>NW_026652287.1:37329496-37376996 GCF_009828535.3 Hylobates moloch | reverse complement strand
GTGGTGCACACCTGTAGTCCCAGCTGCTCCAAAGACAGAGATGGGAGGATTGCTTGAGCCCAGGAGTTCGAGGCTGCAGTGAGCTATGATTGCACCATTGCACTCCGGCTGCAGTGAACTATGATTGCACCATTGCACTCCAGCCTGGCTGACATAGTGAGACCCTGTCTCGAAAAAAAAAAAAAAAGAAGAAAAAAAAGAAAAGAAAATGGAGGATTAGAGCAGACAGCATCATTTATTCAATGTTCCAACAAGCATGTGAAGGGTCACTCCAACACTGGCCTCTGGGCAGTGAGATGGAGAGCGCAGTGCCCCTGGCCTCAGGGAGTTTTCCTGAGTGAGTCGGGAATGTGTGCAAGTGAGCAGGATGCAAACATGGACTTCAGGAAGTGGGCATACATGGTGACTAAGAGCATGGCATTTGCTCTTCCTCTGTTCATCTCTTTCCTTCTGTCTTTCCTGAATGATATAGAGGGAAAAAGCAAGGTGGGGGTGTCAGAGAGGGTGTGAAGTTATGGTGGTGTCAAAGCCCAAAGGAGTTTTGAGACTCCACACTAGGTAGGGTTAGGGGAGTAGGGGGCTGGGGGCCATCTGGCGTGGAGAGCCAGCATTCCAGTGGGGTAGTGGGGTGAGGAGGAGTCCACACAGAGGGGCAGCATGACCCAGGGTGTTGGGGCTGGAGATGGTGGGGATAAATCCACAGATGGGCAGCTTGGTGTGCAATGTTAGAACATGAGCTGAGTGGGGCGGGGGCATTTATATGCAGGCATTGTCTGGGGTGGGGGTTTGCACTGTAAGACGATTAGGAAGGAGGCCACATAGAGGGGATCTGGCATGGGTTGTCATAACCCAAGCAGAGAGAGAAGGATGTCCACTCGTGGGAATAGCATGAAACCAGACCAGGCTGGGAAAGACATCCCCACAGGGGTGAAATGGCAAAGGAAAAGGGAAATTGGCTACACACAGTGAGTAAGGGAATGGGGGCCAGGTCTCCCACTGTTGGAAAAGGGAGTTACTAAGACAGAAAGGAGGAAAATCGAATGAGCCCTGTGGTGTTGGATTATAACTGGAGGTGTTGGTCTGTCCTCATGGATCTCAATTACACATAGAGAGATAAAAATCAACACATACTTTCAGTGTGTATAGGAACATTTGTACACATATTCTCTAGCTCTCTCCACTAAGAGAACATAGAAACAGTGATGGCCCATACGAATGAGCACCGCTAGCATCCAAATCTTGACTTCTATATACCATTCTCCACCAAATGGAACCAGAGTGCCTTGGAAATTTGGCTGATTCCATGTCTAGGGCAAAAAAAAAAAAAAGAACAAGATGAGCCTACAAACGTCCTATGCTTAAAGCAAGAAATTGCTCAAAGAGTTATGAGAACATGTGGAAAGAACACAGGAGTCTGCTTGAAGAAGCTCCATTGGCCATACTGGGCAGTTTGAGAGTCAAAATAAATAATGATAGTAACAAATTATACAGGACCACAGAAGAAACCAGGAGTCCATACTCAGATAAATAAAAAGCTAAGTGGGAAGTTTGGTATTCACAGAGCTCAAAACACCTCCCTGCAAAATACCAATTTCAAAGGAGTTACTTTATAGTGGAGAAACGTGGCAAACACCTTCTTAGTCAATGAAAGTGGACATCATCAGTAACGTGACAAGCTGGAATTTCACACCACCTGACGGGATGTCACGAGAACACAGCATCGCTTCTGCAAGATTCCTGAATCTCGTCATAATCAGACATCAGACGAACCCAAATGGAGGGATGGTTTACAAAATAACTGGCCTGTAAGCTTCAAAAATGTCAAGGTCATGAAAATCAAGGAAAGATTGAAGAACCGTTCGAGATTGGAGACTAAGAAGACATGGCCTAGGCCGGGCACGGTGGCTCACACCTGTAATCCCCGCAATTTGGGAGGCTGAGGTGGGCAGATCACCTGAGGTCAGGAGTTTGAGACCAGCCTAACCAACGTGGAGAAACCCCGTCTCTATTAAAAATACAAAAAAATTAGCCGGGCATGGTGGCGCATGCCTGTAATCCCTGCTACTCGGGAGGCTGAGGCAGCAGAATCGCTTGAACCCAGGAGGCGGAGGTTGCGGTGAGCCCGAGATCATGCCATTGCACTCCACTCTGGCAACAAGAGCAAAACTCCGTCCAAAAAAAAAAAAAGCTACGACTGAATGCAACACAGAATTCTGAACTGGATCCTTCTGCTATCAAGGTCTTCTTTTGGATGACTAGTGGTTTGCTGGCAATAGTTTGGCAGTCTTTGGCCTGTAGAGCCCCACCCCAATCCCTACCTCATGTTCACATGGTCTCCTCTCTGTATACATGCCTGTCTCTGTCTTTAAATCCCCTCTCCTTTTTAAAAAGAATTTTATGTTAAGTCTGGGATACATGTGCTGAACATGCAGGTTTATTACATAGGTATACACGTGCCATGCTGGTTTGCCGCACCTATCAACCCGTCATCTAGGTATTAAGCCTGCGTGCATTAGGTATTTGTCATAATGCTCTCCCTCCCCTAAATCCCCCTTTTTTTCTTTTTTCTTTTTCTTTTTTTTTTTTTTTGAGACAGAGTCTTCACTCTGTCACCAGGCTGGAGTGCAGTGGCATGATCTTGGCTCACTGCAACCTCCACCTCCTGGGTTCAAGCAGTTCTCCTACCTCAGCCTCCCGAGTAGCTGGGACTATAGGTGTGTGCCACCAAGCCCAGCTAATTTTTGTATTTTTAGTAGACATGGGGTTTCACCACGTTGGCCAGGATGGTCTCAATCTCTTGACTTTGTGATCCACCTGCCTCGGCCTCCCAAAGTGCTGGGATTACAGGCATTAGCCACTGCGCCCTGCGAATCTTCCCTTTTCATAAGGACACTAGTCATTGTGGATTAGGGTCCACACAAATGACCTCATCTTCACTTGATCACATTGGTAAAGACCTTATTTCCATACAAGGTCACATTCACAGGCACTGGGGGTTACAGTGGCCACATCTTTTGGTGGGGGTGGGAAACACAATTCATCCCATAACAGTCCTGCTTTAATTCTGGAAAGCCTGTATGAATAATAATTGCTCTGGAACTCCGTCGGTGCCAGACTAACTATTCTAAGGTCTGGAGACTCACTAACTCATTTAAGCCTTTCAAGGATACAGGCTCCATGATGGTCTATTCTATAGATGATGGAACTGGGGCACGGAGGTGAAGGATCTTGCCCATGTTCTCATAGTAAGTAGATAACTGAAGTAAGATTCAAAAACAGCTGTGGAACCACCATGCTTAATTGCTGAGATATAGATGGAAGAAGATGGAAAGGAAAGGGGGAAGGGAAGAAAGGAACAAGTAATGGGTACACAGAGGGTGAAAAGGGCCGCAGCAGGGATGGTGGCAGACCAAGACACACATGCACAGCTAATCCATCAGTCAATCAGCAAGTATTTATTGAGCACTTGTTGTATTCTCAGAGCTCCATTTGGCGCTGGAGAGATAGCCCATGATTTAAGCCCAAGTTCTTACTTCTACAGAGCTAATCTCTACAGAGCTACTGGCTAGAAGTGCAGTAATAAAGGAGCAGTTAAAGGCATTGGTCTGAACTATCACATTCATTTTGGCCATCTGGACATTGGACATGATGCTTCTGATTGTCAGAGACTCATGCTCCAGCTCCAGGATCTCCCGAGGGACCAGCAGGACAAATTTCACCACCTTCAGCTCCCTGGACCCCTTCTTCTGAATGAGGCTATCAAAATCACAGTCCAGCTGGTCACTGGTGATTGGCCCTGTTAGGACAGCCAAGGTGAACTCAAGGCCATGAAGCATGTGGCTGAAGGGAGTGAAGAACAGGAAGGCCACGTGGACATCAGGGCCCTGGTAGACCAACAGGCCCACACTGCCCTGGAAGCTGAGGCTCATCTATGCCAAGGAGCAAGTTTTGGCATTATCCCTTGGGTAGTGGAGCCTGAGGAGAAAGGAAAGTTAGAAGTTACCACTGTGCTTTGTAGGCAATGTTGCACATTGGATAAGATTAGAAGACCTGGAAGCCTCTACAGGTCATACATGACTTAGGAGAAAGACATTCATCCATTCTTTCATTCATCGAGAAGACCTGGAGCTCCACCACCTCCTCCTGTGGGGCTCTTGTGATCTACGTTTACCGTGTAAATGTTTATTTATCCAACACTACGCTTATTAAGCATGTATCAGGAGCTGGTCTAGGAGCTAACTCTTTGGCCTACATCGAATGTCATGATACCTGCCAGAATTCACAAGATCTGATCTCTGTCTATCTCTCCAATCACATTTCATTCCGTGCTTCCCCTACCCTGATCCAGCAATAACAGCTTTCCTCCCGTTCCTTGAATAGACTGAAATAGTTTGGAAATTCACCCCCTCCAAATCTCATGTTGAAATGTGATCCCCAGTGTTGGAGGTGGGGCCCAGAGGGAGATGTTTGGATCATGGGAGTGGATCCTTCATGGATGGGTTGGTGACTTCCCTGTGGTAATGAGTGAGTTCTTGCTCTGTTAGTTCACATGAGATCTGGTTGTTAAAAGGAACCTGGTGCTTTCCCCCCTTCGCTCTCTCTTGTTCTCTCTCATCATGTAACACACCAGCTCCCTTCCCCTTCCAACAGGATTGGATGCAGGGGGGGAAACTGCCACTTAAAAACCATCAGATCTCGTGAGAACTCCCTCACTCTCACGAGAACAGCATAAGGGAAGCCACCCGCAAGATTTAATCACCTCCCACCAGGTCCCTCTCTTGACACGTGGGGATTACAATTCAAGATGAGATTTGGGTGGGGACACAGAGCCAAACCATATTAATAGAGTAAGTTACCTGTGAAGATATCTGTGGCCTTTTATCTGTGGCCTAGGAACAAAAGGAAAGACAGTTTCTTGCATGACTCAGCTTAATTAAGCTTTCAGCTTAAATTATTTTTTTTTTTTAGAGGCAAGGTCTTGCTCTGTCGCCCAGCCTGGAGTGGGGTGGTACCATCATAGCTCACTGCAGTCTCAAACTCCTGGGCTCTGGCAATCCTCCCACCTCAGCCTCCTGAGTAGCTGAGACTATAGGCCTGTGCTACCACACCCAGCTAATTTTTAAAATTATTTGTAGAGACTTGGTCTCACTATGTTGCCCAGGCTGATCTTGAACTCCTGGGCTCAAGCGATCCTCCTGTCTTGGCTTCCCAAAGTGCTGGGATTATAGACATGAGCCACAGTGCCCAGCCACAGCTTAAGTTTTTCCTTTTGGCTTAGTGAATTGGGGTCCTGAGATTTCATTTTCCTTTCACAGAGATATGGTTTGGCTCTGTGTCCCCACCCAAATCTCATCTCAAATTGTAATCCCCATGTGTTGGGGGAGGGGCCTGGTGAGAGGTGATTGATAGGAGCATACTTCCCCCTTGCTGTTCTTGTGATAGGGAGGGAGTTCTCATGAAATCTGGTTGTTTAAAAGTGTGTAGCACTTCCCACTTTGCTCTCTCTCTCTCCTGCTCTGCCATGGTAAAGATGTGCTTGCTTCCCCTTCACCTTCCATCATGATTGTAAGTTTCCTGAGGCCTCCCAGCCATGCTTCCTGTTAAACCTTCGGAACTGTGAGTCAATTAAACCTCTTTTCTTCATCAATTACCCAGTCTCAGGTAGTTCTTTATAGCAGTGTGAAAATGGACCAATATACACAGAGACAGGCATGGAACAAATTCTCCCTCACAGATCCCAGAAGGAACCAGTGCTGCTGATACCATGAATTCACACTTCCAGCCTCCAGCACCATGAGACCATCAATTTCTGTGAAGCCACCCAGCTGGTGGTATTTTGCTACAGCAGCCCTAGCAAACGAACACAGCCTGCTTCACTCTTCAGAAAACCATTCACTCCCGACCCTGTTCATGGTCTGTCCCCTACTGAGATGCAAGCTCGAGTGGGGGAGAAACTGCCTATCTTTTTTCACCCCTGCAGCCCTCTTGCCTGTTGCAGAGAAAGTTCTCCAACAGATACTTACTGAACGAGTATAGGCATCAGAGTGACTATGGTCTCCCACCTACCTGGCCACGTTCATCAACTCTGTAAGGATCTTCTGCTTGTTTTCCCTGACGTTCTTCTTGGCTAATGCCAAGAGTGGCACCACCACATCTAGAGTGTAGGTGTCCGCGAGCTTGAATGTGTCATATGTGTCACTCCATGCCTCAATATTACCTGAAGCATAACCAAACCAACAAAGAAAATGCATCGTGAGTTTGGACAATTAATTCCGCAGATTTTGTCTATTTACATCAGGGCTTGACAAACTACAGTTGTGGACCAAATCCAGTTGGCCCACTACTTTGGCTTTATAAATAAAGTTTTATTGACACATGAGGTTATGGATTTATCTATATTTTTATGATCCATGCCCCTGCCAGTCTTTTTTTTTGTTTTGTTTTGTTTTGTTTTTGAGACAGAGTCTCGCTCTTGTCTCCCAGGCTGGAGTCCAATGGCACGATCTTGGGTGACTGTAACCTCCACCTCCTAGATTCAAGCGATTCTCCTGCCTCAGCCTCCCAAGTAGCTAGGATTACAGGCGTGCATCACCATACCTGGCTAATTTTTTGTATTTTTTAATAGAGACGGGGTTTCACCCTGTTGGCCAAGCTGGCCTTGAACTCCTGACCTCAGTGATCTACCCCCGCTTGGCCTACCACAGTGCTAGGCCTAGGATTACAGGCATGAGCCACCGTGCCCGGCCCCCCGCTTCCTGTCTTCTTTACTAATCTAGCCTGCCTCTCCTGGAACTATGGCTGATGCAGCATAGGTAACCAATAAATGTTTGTTAAATGAAGGAAGAAAACAGACACAACTTATCCCTAATGGGAGTCTCATCGCAGGAGACACGATTGACAAGCTAAAAGGAGTCCACTATGGGAAGTGGTATAATCAGGCCCCGGAGGACCACCCATCCTGGATGCTAGGCCTTCTAAGCAGCTGCTCACCTGAGACTGGATGAGGAATATGGGATGTCCAGGTGGAAGGGGTTGGATATTCAGGTAGGACAAGAATGCTGCAGAGAGAGGCAGCAACATGCATAAACATGCAAGACCGAGACAGGCAGCCTGGCATCCTCCAGGCCCAAGGGTGGACAGGATGACTCACTCGACCATCAGATGTTGGAGGATGACTCACTCGACCATCAGATGTTGGAGCGTAACGAGATGTCCCCAGGGCACAGCGCAGCTCCATTCAGCCTGGCCTGGTGGTGATATGGTTTGGCTGTCCCCACTCAAATCTCATCTTGAATTGTAGTTCCCATAATCCCCAAGTGTCGTGGGAGGTAAATGAAGCATGGAAGTGGTTACCCTCACGCTGTTCTTGTGACGGTGAGTGAGTTCTCACGAGACCTGATGGTATGTATTTATTTATTTATTTGAGAAGGAGTCTCGCTCTGTCGCCAGGCTGGAGTGCAGTAGCGCGATCTCGGCTCACTGCAACCTCAGCCTCCCGGGTTCAAGCAATTCTCCTGCCTCAGCCTCCCGAGTAGCTGGGATTACAGGCACGCGCCACCATGCCCAGCAATTTTTTTTTTTTTTTTGTATTTTTAGTAGAGACGGGGTTTCACTGTGTTAGCCAGGATGGTCTCGATCTCCTGACCTTGTGATATGCCCGCCTCAGCTTCCCAAAGTGCTGGGATTACAGGCATGAGCCACCGCGCCCGGCTGATCTGATTATTTTATAAGTATCTGGCGATTCCCCTGCTGGCACTCACTTCTCCTTCCTGCCGCCTTGTGAAGGTGACTTGCTTCGCCTTCACTTTCCACGATGACTGTAAGTTTCCTGAGGCCTCTCCAGCCATGCTGAACTGTGAGTCAATTAAATCTCCTTCCTTTGTAAATTACCCGGTCTCAGGTATGTTTTTATTAGCAGTATGAGAATGGACTAATACAGGTGGCTTCGCAACCTGCTCCTCCCCTGCACCTACCTCCACAGGCATCTATGTTGAACAGGGGAAAATGCATCACCACTGGTCCAGTTTCTCCTTTCAGGATGTAGCAGCTGGCGGGGGCCTCGGACCACAAATCCAGCTCAGCCTCTTCTACGTGGGGAAAGGGAATCTTGTGGCGGCGGCAATAGTCAGTGGTAGCCCGGATGGTCTGAGAAGGAGGCAATAAGAAACGGTTGCAAGACCTCTCCAGAAGACCCCTGAGGCCTGGAGACCCGACAGGACCTCAGCTAACAGCCCAGACACACAACAGAGCAAGGGTGAGCTTGGACAGGGACAACATCTTCTGTAAGGGAAAGAGTAAGCCTCTGCCATCACCCGCACTCCCCAGCCCACCTAGAGACAACGTTCGCGAGGTTAGAGAGTAACCTTTGGGGCTGGGGGCTGCGGGACTCAGAGAGCAAGGAAAATGGTGCCTAGATGAGGCTTTGAATCCCAGCTCTGCCACAAAAAGATGTTGGAGACCTCATCTCTGCAGTATATATGTATTTTTCAATTAGCCAGGCATGGGGGCGTGCACCTGTAGCCCTAGCTACTCAGGAAGCTGAGATGGGAAGATCATTTGAGCCCAGGAGCCCAAAGAGCTATGTGGTATGGGTGCATCTCATCACCTCTGCAAAGGAGCTCTGTAATATGCACCTCACAGGAGTATTTGGAAGATAAATGAGATATTCTCCGTCATTACTGTGTAACAGAAATATAATGTCACTGTGAAGGTACTTTTCTTTTCTTATTTTTGAGACAGAGTTTCACTCTTGTTGCCCAGGCTGGAGTGCAATGGCACGATCTCGACTCACTGCAACCTCTGCCTCCCTGGTTCAAGCGATTCTCCTGCCTCAGCCTCCCGAGTAGCTGGGATTACAGATGTGCTCTACCACACCCGGCTAATTTTTTATATTTAGAAGAGACAGGGTTTCTCCATGTTGGTCGGGTTGGTGATCCTCAGGTGATCTGCTCGTCTCGGCCTCCCAAAGTGCTGGGATTACAGGCATGAGCCACTGTGCCCGGCCATAAAGGTACTTTTCAATTGTCTACTTGCTGCACTTGAAGAAATCAAAAAGAAGTAGGACAAATTAATTTTAAAAATAAATTTTAAATAAAGGTGACACCATGGGGAAAATTAATGAGAAGTAGTTTCTCAGTTGTAAAAAGTTTCATTTATTCTCTTTCCTATGACCTCCTTCCGTGCTGTCTTGAACCAGAGCAAAAGGATACTGCATGTCTCATTACTGTAGCACCGAGGTTACTGAAGTTACATAAAACACATTTCAGTCTCTGTGTCTTAGAAAAGCATGTTAAGTCCTGCAAGCTGACTGACAAAACTAAGCAACGAGAATTAAGATAAATGTGGGCCAGGTGTGGTGGCTCACGTCTGTAATCCCAGCACTTTGGGAGGCCGAGGCGGGCAGATCACCTGAGGTCAGGAGTTCAAGACCAGCCTGGCCAACATGGTGAAACACCGTCTCTGCTAAAAATACAAAAATTAGCCAGGCATGGTAGCAGGTTCCTGTAATCCCAGCTACTTGGGAGGCTGAGACAGGAGAATTGCTTGAACCCGGGAGGCAGAGGTTGCAGTGTGCCCAGATAGCACCACTGTACTCCAACCTGGGCGACAAGAGCAAGACTCCGTCTCAAAAAAAAAAAGCCGGGCGTGTTGGCTCATGGCTCATGCCTATAATCCCAGCACTTTGGGAGGCTGAGGCAGGCGGATCACAAGGTCACGAGATCGAGACCATCCTGGCTAACACAGTGAAACCCCGTCTCCACTAAAATTACAAAAAATTAGCCTGGCGTGGTGGCACGTGCCTATAGTCCTAGCCACTTGGGAGGCTGAGACAGGAGAATCGCTTGAACATGGGAGACAGAGATTGCAGTGAGCCCAGATAGCGCCATTGTACTCCAGCCTGGGTGAAAAGAACAAGACTCTGTCTCAAAAAAAAAAAAAAAAAAAAAAAAGATAAATGTATAAATGTGTTTCCAGGAACAGAAAACGAAATACTGCATGTTCTCACTTCTAAGTGGGAGCTGAATGATGAGAACACATGGACACACAGAGGAGAACAACACACCCTAGGGCCTAGCGTTGGGTGGAGGGTGGGAGGAAGGAGAGAGCATCAGGAGAAATAACTAATGAGTACTAGGCTTAATACTGGGGTGATGAAATAATCGGTACAACAAATCCCCAGGACACAAGTTTACCTATGGAACAAACCTGTACTTGAACCCCTGAACTTAAAAGTTAAAAAAAGATCAGTGTGTTTGTGTTTTGCACACAAATGCAGAATTTGCGTAACCATATGACTTCATAGTTGTGATCTCAAGAAAAAGGGCATTTCTCCTTTATCTTGTTCTTGCAGTTAACATAAGAATACTTTAAATTTCTAAGTTTCTGAAGTGTTAGAGGAAGAGATGGCCCAGTAGAGGTGTTGGAGTAATGCCTTATCCTTTTAATATGCGGTTATTTTTCCTTATGTACTCAAAGGTGGCTTCTTTATTCAGAGGAGTGATATTACAACTAGAAACCACTCATTAGCAAAAGGAGATGCAGTCTCAACAAGTGTTTCTTCTTCTTCTTCTTCTTCTTTTTTTTTTTTTTTGACAGAGTCTCGCTCTGTTGCCCAGGCTGGAGTGCAGTGGCACAATCTCGGCTCACTGCAACCTCCGCCTCCCAGGTTCAAGCGATTCTCCTGCCTCAGCCCCCCCAGTAGCTGGGATTACAAGCACGTGCCACCATGCCTGGCTAATTTGTGTATTTTTAGTAGAGACAGGGTTTCGCCATGTTGGCCAGGCTAGTCTCAAACACCTGACCTCAGGTGATCCACCCGCCTCTACCTCCCAAAGTGCTGGGATTACAGGTGTGAGCCACCACACCCGGCCTCTTCTTATTTTATATTGAGTTGAATATTTGACTCTAACATTTTTCTACATATACTTATCTTTAGAGACAGGCTCTTGCTGTGTCGCCCAGGCTGGAGTGCAGTGGTGCAATCATGGCTCACTGCAGCCTCAAGCTCCTAGACTCAGGTTATCCCATCTCAACCTCCTAAGTAGCTGGGACTACAGGCGTGAGCCACCATGCCCAGCTAATTAAAAAAAATTTTTTGGCCGGGCGTGGTGGCTCATGTCTGTAATCCCAGCACTTTGGGAGGCTGAGGCAAGTGGATCACCTGAGGTCGAGAGTTCAAGACCAGCCTGACCAACATGGAGAAACCCCATCTCTACTAAAAATACAAAAATTAGCTGGGCGTGGTGGCGCATGCCTGTAATCCTAGCTACTCGTGAGGCTGAGGCAGGAGAATCACTTGAACCTGGAAGGCAGAGGTTGCGGCGAGCTGATATTGTGCCATTGCACTCCAGCCTGGGCAACAAGAGCGAAACTCTGTCTCAAAAAAAAAAAAATTTGTGTAGAGATGGGGTCTTGCTATGTTGCCCAGGCTGGTCTCAAATTGCTGATCTCAAGTGATCCTCCCGCCTTGGCCTCCCAAAGCCCTGAGATTACAGGAGTGAGCCACCGCACCCAGCCACTTTTCTACATATAAAACAGAAATATCATGAAGGTGCTTCATAACTGTATTACAGAGGAATTTACTGTCATAAGTACCTTCTAAAGATTTGACATTCAGCTGGGCATGGTGGCTCATGCCTATAATCCCAGCACTTTGGGAGGCTGAGGTGGGCAGATCACCTGAGGTCAGGAGTTCGAGACCAGCCTGGCCAAAATGGCAAAACCCCTTCTCCACTAAAAATACAAAAATTAGCAAGGCATGGTGGCACGCGCCTGTAATCCCAGCTACTCGGGAGGCTGAGGCAAGAGAATCACTTCAACCCAGGAGGCAGAGGTTGCAGTGAGCCAAGATCGCACCACAGCACACCAGCCTGGGCGACATGGAAGACTCCATCTCAAAAAAAAAAAAAAAAGATTTGCCATTCAACTATAGTAGCTACATGTTGGTTAGTTTCCTTATAAGCCCCATCATGGAAAGAATTAAAGATGAATTTGAGAAAAATAAAAAAAACCTAGATGATCAGGTTCTGTTAAATTGTTACAGATATGTCTTGCTTAAATTTCTGTTTATTGGCCAGGCGTGGTGGCTCATGCCTGTAATCCCTGCACTTTGGGAGGCCGGGGCAGGCAGATCACAAGGTCAGGAGTTCAAGACCAGCCTGGCCAACATGGTGAAACCCCATCTCTACTAAAAATACAAAAATTAGCTGGGTGTGGTGGCGCATGCCTGTAATCTCAGCTACTCGGGAGGCTGAGGCAGGAGAATTGCTTGAACCCAGGAGGTGGAGGTTGCAGTGAGCCGAGATTGCGCCACTGCACTCCAGCCTGTGCGACAGAGCGAGACTCGGTCTCAAAAAAAAAAAAAAATTTCTGTTTATTAATTTGTAACCACCCAATCTGGAGGACAAAGTTTCATCTCATGCAATATGTCAAAAGTATGATTGCCTTGATGTGTAATCAATTGTGATGGTGAATATTAGGTGTCGACTTGATTGGATTGAAGGGTGCCTGGAAAGCTGGTATTGTTTCTGGATGTGTCTCTGAGGGTGCTGACAGAGGAGATGAACATTTGAGTCGGTGGACTGGGAGAGGAAGACTCAGCCTCAGTGTGGGTGGGCACCCTCCAATTGGCTGCCAGTGTGACTAGAACAAAGCAGACAGAAGAAGGTGGGAGAAGCTGGCTTGCTGGGTCCTCTGGCTTTCATCTTTCTCCCGTGCTGGATGCTTCCTGTCCTTGAACATCACACTCCATGTTTTTTGGCCTTTGGACCCTTAGCCTTACACCAGTGGCTCACCAGGGGCAAGGGCTCACTCTAGGGCCTTTGGCTACAGACTGAAGGCTGCACTGTGGGCTTCCCTACCTTTTTTTTTTTTTGAGATCGAATTTTGCTCTTGTTGCCCAGCTTGGAGGGCAGTGGCGCAATCTTGGGTCACTGCAACCTCCACCTCCCAGGTTCAAGTGATTCTCCTGCCTCAGCCTCCCAAGTAGCTGGGATTTCAGGCACCCACCACCACGCCCAGCTAATTTTTGTATTTTTAGTAGAGACGGGATTTCACCAGGTTGGCGAGGCTGGTCTCAAATTCCCAACCTCATGATCCACCTGCCTCAGCCTCCCGAAGTGCAGGGATTACAGGCGTGAGCCACCGCACCCGGCTGGGCTTCCCTACTTTTGAGGCTTTCAGACTCGGACTGGGCCACTATGGTTTGTGTCTTCCTCAGCTTGCAGACGGCCTATTGTAGGACTCCACCTTGTGATCCTGAAACTCCCTTTCATCTAGACATAGATCCTATTGGTTCTGTCCCTCTGGAGAGCCCTGCCTAGTATGTCAATACACCAATTAGGAATAAGGTCTTTTACACACGTTTTCCATACTCAGTCATTAAAATCCGAGGTGTATTTTATCTTCACAGCACACTTCAACTTGGGCCAGGCACATTTCAAGTGCTCAAGTGCCACATGTGGCCGGCAACCACTGTAGTGGACAGTGTAGGTCTCTGAAGTCGTCTTTGATTGAAGTTTAACAAATGCTGCTGTTTTTCTTACCATTACTCTTGCTATTCTCATCATCACCAGATAAGCATTGTTGTTAATCCTGAACACCAGCTATGGACCGGGCATGGTGCAGAGGCTCTGCAGATCTCCTGTGAGCCAGATGATATGATTCCCATTTTCAGGATGAGAAAACTGAGGCTCAGCGGTTAAGCCTATCGCTCAGGGTCATGCAGCAGAGATTTGGCAGAGAAGGACTCCCAAGACCTTGATATTTCCAGCTTTATCATATTGTCTTGGGATCTTTATTTCAGCAGAAATCCTAAGACCAGAAAGCCTGGGTATTCCTGGGCCAAAGGTCTAGAAAGACAGTGACGAGTTGGTTTTGGATCACGGCATGAGGAGGAGGATGGGCGTTCCTAATTCATAGTATAGAATATAAACTGATAGAAGTATGTGAATATAAATATATATTACATTACACATAAATAGATGATGTGTTTTACCATGATTATTTTGTATATACTACTATATATTGGTATGTATCATGTAATAGATATAGTTATATATTATGTACGTGTATATATTTTTAAATAAAATAGCTGGGCAGGGTGGCTTGTGCCTATAATCCAGGCCTTGGGTAGTGGGAGAATCGCTTGAGGCCAGGAGTTCAAGACCAGCATGGGCAACATAGCAAGACCCTGTCTCTAAAACCATTTAGAAAACTAGCCTGGTGTGGTGGTGTGTGCCTGCAGTCCCAGCTACTTGGGAGGGTGAGGTGGGAGGATCGCTTGAGCCCAGGAGGTTGAGGCTGCAGTGAGCTATGACTGCACCATGAGACCCAGTCTCAAAAGGAGGCCATGAGGGGAGGGGAGGGGAGGAAAATGTTTATAAAACCCACAGTAAGTGGCAGGCACTGTGCTAAGCACTTCACATGTATTAACAATTATTAATCCACAGAACAACTCCTGATGGTGCTATCGTTAGCCTAATTTTACAGCCGAGGAAACCAAGATGCACAGAAGTTACATACATTGGATCAGGCCACACAGCTAGTCAGTGGCAGACTTGGCATATGAAGGCAGGGAGAACGGATCCTAGTGGCCACTGCGAAGGTGCAATATGTGCTAAGGACAAATATACTTGCGTATGTTCTCACTCAGCAAACATTTATCGAGGGCCACTATTTGCCCAGGAAGCCCAGATGAGCAGGAAGACACGTGCTCGGGGCTGGAGACGTGCACACCTGGGGAAGGAGGTGCACAGGTGAGGAGCTAGGCTGTCTCAGTTCAAACAGGCAGGACGCAGAAGCGGGAAGAGTCATCTGCCAGAAAGAGGGGCCCGGGAAGGTCTGGGATGGCTTTAGATCAGAAGCTCATTGGATGTGGCCAACTGCGGGTGCTTCGGCAGCCATGGGAGAGTTGATTTGGCTCTCTGGACTTCCCAGCCAGCACCTCCCCACTGCCCACTTCCCAGCCCGCGTCCTCAGTTCCTCCTCAAAGTCAGCTTCACCGCAGCCCACCTCCCACCCAGGGCCGGCCCCAAGGCCCTTCTCGATTACCTCGAAAGGATCTCCGGCACTGAAGTCGAAGGAGAGGATGAGGTGAACCTCTCGCATCGGGGGCAGCACGAGTGGGAAGGGAGTGTTGATGGCTAAACCAGCATCCACCAGGTGGAGGTGCTTCCGGCTGCTCATTTTCTTGTCCCGGATGCCACCTGCGGTGCCCAGGAAGAAAGAGGATCAGCTGCTTACAGGGACTGAAAGCAAGACTTGTAAATGGAAGGCAGGGAGGGGGATGGGAAAATGATCATTGTCAGTGCAGACAGCAGTTGTGAGGTTGCCGACTAGGAGCTGACTTTTGCCTCTTCCCAGATTCATATGTTGAAGCCTTGGCCGGGTGCGGTGCCTCACGCCTCAAATCCCAGCACTTTGGGGGCTGAGGCGGTCGGATCACTTGAGGTCAGGAGTTCAAGACCAGCCTGGCCAACACGGTGAAACCCTGTCTCTACTAAAAATACCAAAATTAGCCAGGTGTGGTGGCGGGTGCCTGTAATCCCAGCTACTCGGGAGGCTGAGGCAGAAGGATCACTTGAACCCATGAGGCGGAGGTTGCAGTGAGCTGAGATTGCGCCACTGCACTCCAGCCTGGGTGACAGAGTGAGACTCCATCTCAAAGAAATAAACAAATAAACAGACAAACACATGTTGAAGCCCTTACCTCCAGTACCTCAGAATGTGACTGTATTTGGAGACAGGGTCTTTAAAGAGGTAATTAAGGTAAAATGGGTTTTTTGGCATGAAGTTCCAAATGAAGCTGCTTTCTCAGCAGCAATATGCGAGAGTATTGTTAACCCAATGTTTCTGAGACAGGTCTCGGTCAGTGTAGAAAGTTTATTTTGCCAAGGTTAAGGATGCACGCCCATGACACAGCCTCACACATGAGTGGTGCAGGGACTGGCATGGCCATAGGAGAGGATCTCCACCAGCCATGAACATTGGAGCTTATGGAGACTATTAAATGGCCTTAGTGTGAGTTCTGAAGAGTCTGATATCAATTCCACCCGAATGAGAGGGTCAGTCCCCTAAAGGGAAAACCCATACAAGTGTGTGTGTGTGTTTTTTTTTTTTAGATGGTGTCTCGCTCTGTTGCCAGGCTGGAGTGCACTGGGATGATCTCAGCTCACTGCAACCTCTGCCTCCTGGGTTCAAACAATTCTCCTGCCTCAGCCTCCTGAGTAGCTGGGACTACAGGCGCCCGCCACCCTGTCTGGCTAATTTTTGTATTTTTAGTAGAGTCAGGGTTTTACCATGTCGGCCAAGCTGGTCTTGAACTCCTGACCTCAAGTGATCCGCCCGCCTTGGCCTCCCAAAGTGCTGGGATTACAGGGATGAACCACTGCACCCGGCCCATACAAGTGTTTTTGAAGACCAGGTCCTAGGACTAGCTGACAAGAAATTAGGGTTTTTTTGCATTTTTGCAAAACCAGAGAAAGCCATCAGTGAGGCTTTTCATGATGACTGGGACTTGCAGCGAGGCCACACATTTTTCAGTATGGACCACACCACTGAGCGAAGGTTCCCCTAATCAGATCCCTGGGCACCTTGACACCACCCCCCCTCCAAAGCTCTGGTGAAGGACCAGGCCCACCCCCTTCCCCTACTCCAGCCCATTCACATGCAAGGACAGACCAGGGCGGTGGGAGGAGGGTCTTCTCACCGTGTTTGTACAGGAAGTTGTGAGTGGTCCCCCATTCCCACTCTGAAGCGCAAATGCCTGTTTTTTTCACAAAATCCAGAAAGTTACTGAGTGAGCCTAGAGAAAGAAGCAGAGACAGCCAAGGTGAGCTCAGGAGACTAAGTGGTTTCTGCCCCCACCAAAGTCATATGTGGAAGCCCTCATCCCCCGTGGGGTTGTATTTGGAGACAGGACCTTTAAAGAGGTCATTCAGGGCCGGCGCAGTGGCTCATGCCTGTCATCACAGCACTTTGGGAGGCTGAGGCGGAAGGATCACAATGTCAAGAGATAGAGACCAGCCTGGCCAACATGGTGAAACCCCGTCTCTACTAAAAATACAAAAATTAGCTGGGCGTGGTGGTGCGTGCCTTTAGTCCCAGCCACTGGGGAGGCTGAGGCAGGAGAATAGCTTGAACCTTGGAGGCGGAGGCTGAAGTGAGCCGAGATCGCCCACTGAACTCCAGTCTGATGACGGAGCGAGATTCCATCTCAAAAAAAAAAAAAAAAAGCGGGGGGGCGGTCATTCAGGATAACTGAGGTCATGAGAGTGGGATCCTAATTCAATAGGACTGGGGTCTTTATGAGAAGAGAAAGAGTGCCAGGCACCAGAGTAATCCCAGGATTTAGGGAAGCCGAGGTGGGAGGAGGATCACTTGAGCCCAGAAGTTTGAAACCAGCTTGGGCAAGAGAGCGAGACTGCATCTTTACAAAAATAAAATAAAATAAAATAAAATAAACAAATTAGCTGGGCATATTAATGCATGCCTGTGGTCCCAGCTATTCAGGAGGCTGAGGCAGGAGGATCACTTGAACCCAGTAGTTCAAGGCTGAAGTTAACTATGATTGTGCCACTGCACTCCAGCCTGGGCATTCCAGCCTCACTTGTATCACTCAGATACAAGTGAGACCTTGTATCTTAAAAAAAAAAAAAAAAAAAAAAGCGGTGAGGAAATAAAAGCCTATAGTTGAAGCCACGCCGCCTGTGGTATTTGTTAGGGCAGCAGAGCTGACAAATCTGGTGAGCTGGGAAGGGTTGGCATCCGGGGTCCTGGGGGTCCTGGCCGTCAGATCCAGCAGCTGTCACTGAGCCACAGGTGAGATGACTTTGAGCCGTTGGGGTTGGGGGAGTTGGCAAGGAAAAGATGGAGATTTAATGACTGTATGATCACCTGTGTATCTGCGGAAATGAGCTTGTTCTCTTTAGCTTCATGGGGGAGAATGATGCAGAATGTTCCAGGAGCTGTTCCAAAATGCCCAGCACACTTTCCCGTGCTCCCTTCCTCAGCCCAAGAGGCTGTCAAGTCACTCAGGGATAAACCAGGTCATTATCCCAGACACCTGCCTCTTCCTCACCCTCCCACTGGACTATCACCAAGACCTGCCAATTCCACCTCCTCTTCAGTGTCTCTGCTCCTCGCAGTCTCATCTGCCAGTACCTCATGCAGCATCTTTTCCATCCAGGATGCAGCACTGCCTCCCGCTCTGATTTCTCTCTTCCTGGTTTTTCAGCTCTAATCCTTTCTCTGAACAGCACGGGCAGAGTGGCAAGAGAGCAAAGCTAGTAGGGAGGTGGGTGCTTGAGCTAGATGCCGATTTGAATTTGACTTCATCACTCATTAGCTGTGTGACCCTGAGCAAGTTACTTTTATTTATTTATTTTTGCTTGAGACAGAATCTTGCTCTGTCACCCAGGCTGTAGTGCAGTGGTGCGATCTCGGCTCACTGCAACCTCCACCTCCTGGGCTCAAGTGATTCTCCTGCCTCAGCCTCCTGAGTAGCTAGAACCACAGACACTCACCACTATGCCCAGCTAAATATTTTTTTGTATTTGTAGTAGAGACGGGGTTTCGCTATGTTGGCCAGGCTAGTCTTGAACTCCTGACCTCAGGTGATCCACCCACCTCGGCCTCCCAAAGTGCTAGGATTACAAACATGAGCCACTGCACTGGGCCTCTGAGCAAGTTACTTAACATCTCTGTTCTCATCTGTAAAACCGGAAGAGAGTAACACCTATCCCTTACAGTTTTATGAGGAATAAATAAGAGTCTGCCTATAGCACTTAGGATGTTGGGAGGATGGTTTAACATGTCAACTAGGCTAGGCCACAGTAACCAGTTATTTAATCAAATGCTAGCCTAAATGTGGCTGTGAAGGTATTTTGTAGATGTGGTTGACAGCTAAAATCAGTTGACTTCAAGAAGATTATTCTCAGTAATGTGGGTGGGTCTTATCTACTCAGTCGAAGGCTTTGAGGGCAAAACAGTTTCTAGAGAAGAAATTCTGCCTCAGGCATGCGTATGCTCATTGCAGCACTATTCACAATAGCAAAGACGTGGAATCAACCAAATATACCCATCAATGGTAGACTGGATAAAGAAAATGTGGTACATATACACCATGAAATACTATGCAGCCAGAAAAAGGAACAAGATCATGTCCTTTGCAGGCACAGGGATGGAGCTGGAAGCCATTATCCTCAGCAAACTAATGCAGGAACAGAAAACCAAACACCACATGTTCTCACTTGTAAGTGGGAGCTGAATGATGAGAACACATGGACACAGGGAGGGGAATGACACACACTGGGGCCTGTTGAGGGGGTGGTGGGAGGGAAAACATCAGGGTAAACAGCTAATGCATGTGGGGCTTAATACCTATGTGATGGGTTGATAGGTGCAGCAAACCACCATGGCATACGTTTACCTGTGTAACAAACCCGCATGTCCTGCACATGTATCCTCAAACTTTAAATTAAATTTTTAAAAATCCTGTCTCAGTTTCCGGCCTGTTGGCCTGCCCCAGGGATTTTGGACTTGTCGTCTTCACAATCACATGAGTCAATTTGTTAAAATAAATCTCTCTAGTTAGATAGACAGATAGAGGTAGATAGCTATAAATATGTAGATATAGATACATAGATTTGGGCAGATAGGGACATAGGTAGATATAGGTAGATAGGTATCTTATTGGCTCTGTTTCTCTGAAGAAACCTAACACATCTAGCAAATAGTAGGCACTTAATAAATATTAAACTTCTACAAGATTTTAGCAGCACAAAAGCAAATGACACCTACATTGTTTTGTATAGCCCTTTAATATTTAACATGTTAAAGCAAACTAAATGTGGCCTGAGAAGGACTCCATACTTCTTTTTTTTTGAGATGGAGTTTCACTCTTGTTGCCCAGGCTGGAGTGCAATGGCGCGATCTCAGCTCACTGCAACCTCTGCCTCCCGGGTTCAAGTGATTCTCCTGCCTCAGCCTCCCGAGTAGCTGGGATTACAGGCATGTGCCACCACGCCCGGCGAATTTTGTATTTTTGTATTTTCAGTAGAGACAGAGTTTTGCCATGTTGGCCAGGCTGGTCTCAAGCTCCTGACCTCAAGCGATCCTCCCACCTCAGCCTCTCAAATTGCTGGGATTACAGCCATGAGCCACCACGCCCGGCCATTCTATCTTATATTTTTATTTATTTATTTTAGAGAGGAGGTCTCACTATGTTGCCCAGTCTAGCTGGTCTTGAACTCCTGGCCTCAAGCGACCCTCCTGCCTCAGCCTCCTGAGTAGCTGGGACTACAGGTGTGAGCCATCACACCTGGCTTTTTAAAATGTTTTATCTATTTATTAATTTTGTTTAAAAAAGATGAGGTCTCACAGTGTTGTCCAGGCTAGTCTTGAATGCCTGGGCTCAAGTATATCTTATAGTAAGTTAAGAATTGGCCGGGCGCAGTGGCTCACACCTGTAATCCCAGCACTTTGGGAGGCTGAGGTGGGCGGATGACAAGGTCAGGAGTTTGAGACCAGCCTGGCCAATAGGATGAAACCCTGTCTCTACTAAAATTACAAAAAATTAGCCGGGTGTGGTAGTGCGTGCCTGTGGTCCCAGCTACTCAGGAGGCTGAGGCAGGAGAATCGCTTGAACCCGGGAGGCGGAGGTTACAGTGAGCCAAAATTGCACCACTGCACTCCAGCTTGGGTGACAGAGCGAGACTCCATCTCCAAAAAAAAAAAAAAAAAGTAGGTTCTTTTAAAAGAAAACTTTTTAAGGGATGGGGTCTCACTCTGAGTGCAGTGGTGCACTCATAGCTCACTGCAGCCTCCAACTCCTGGACTTAAGCAATCCTCCCACCTCAGCCTCCCCGAATAGCTGGGACTACAGGTGCACGCACCACCATGCCTGGCTAGGATACATGTTCTCATTTCAGCACAGGAGCCAGGCATTATAGAAAGTCATAGTGAGGCTTCATGTGGCACATTCCATCTCTCTCCATTACCCACCGGAGGGGTAAACCCAAGCCTCTCATCTGCCAGACTGAAGTCAGTAGATGAACTCTGGCTGACTTTCCCCAGATTTCCACTTGGTAGGCTCATTGTCACTCATTCTTCAAGTTGCTTCTGAGCTATCACCTTGGAAAAGGAGCCTTCTTCATCAACCCCACCTAAGGGGAGCTTGGCCAACAATAGCTCAGAGACATCAAGTTAATAGTCGGCTCCCTCTTTAAATTGTAGACAAAGGAAACCTGAGAATAGACTGATTTCATCCAACAGAGATAAAAACAGGAATTTATGTAACATGAATAAAAGGAGGAGAAAGGGAAATCTACAGAGGCTGAAGACAGTACACTTCAATTTCCTTTCCTTGGCGAGCTGCTGATCAGCTGGTCAGGAGGACTCTGGGTGTGTCTGTGCCTGGACACCGGGTCGTCAAAGAGGTGAGAGGTTGGATGTCTGGGGGTGAGACTGGCTTTCTCTGGGTCATCTCAGGAAGGCAGTGGCCTTAGCGACCAACTGTCTTCATTGTCCCTCATCCACACTACTTCACTCTCAGAATTTCTCACCAGGTACCTGCTCTCGCCTCTCCTTGTCTCTCCGTAGAATTTACTTATGTATTATTTTTTCAAGACAGGGTCTTATCCTGTCACCCAGGCTGGAATGCAGTGGCACAATCATAGCTCACTACAGCCTTGACCTCTTGGGCTCAAGTGATCCTCCTGCCTCAGCCTCCTGGGTAGCTGGGACCATGGGAACGTATTACCATGCCCAGCTAATTTTTTACCAAACATTTTTGTAGAGATGGGGTCTTGCTATGCTGTCCAAGCTCGTCTTGAATTCCTGGGCTCAAGTGATCTTCCTGCCTCAGCCTCCCAAAGTGCTGGGATTACAGGTGTGAGCCCCTGCACCCAGCCCTCTCCATAGAAATTAGCCCAGTCGGGGATGGACTTGCCTGTGGTTGGCTTACCTGTCTATTCCCCATCTCATCCTCTAGACCATGAGTCCTCCAGGCAGGCACCTGGTCTGACATTTCCCCTTTGTCACCCCTACCCCCAGTCTGCTATTAGGAGAGTTATTATTTCATGCTAATGACTCAAGACATCCTAGATGGATGGATGGCCGGGTGGGTGGATAGAGGGTGGGCGTATCAGTCCATTCTTGCATTGCTATAAAGAAGTACCTGAGGTTGGGTAATTTATAAAGAAAAGAGGTTTAATTGTCTCACAGTTCTGGATGCTGTATAGGAAGCATAATGCTGGCATCTGCTTCTAGTGGGGCCTCAGGAAGCTTCCAATCATGATGGAAGGTGAATGGGGAGCAGGCACATCACTTGTCGAGAGCAGGAGCAAGAGAGCGAGGGGGAAGGTGCCACACGCTTCTAAACAACTACATCTCACATGAACTCAGAGCAAGCACTCACTAATCATCAAGAGGATGACGCTAAGCCACTCACGAGGGATCTGCCCCCATGATCAAATCACCTCCCACCAGGCCCCACTTCCAACACTGGGGATTATATTTCTTTTTCTTTTAATTTAATTTAAGTTCTGGGATACATGTGCAGGACGTGCAGATTTGCTACATAGGTAAACGTGTGCCATGGTGGTTTGCTGCACCTATCAACCCATCACCTAGGTATTAAGCCCCACATGCATTAGCTATTTTTCCTGGTGCTCTTCTTCTCCCCACACACCCCCAACAGGCCCCAGTGTGTGTTGTTCCCCTCCTTGTGTCCATGTGTTCTCATCATTCGGCTCCCACTTATAAGTGAGAACATGTGGTGTTTGGTTTTCTGTTCTTGCATTAGTTTGCTGAGGATAATGACTTCCAGCTCCACCCATGTCCCTGCAAAGGACATGCTCTTGTTCCTTTTTCTGGCTGCATAGTATTCCATGGTGTATATGTACCACATTTTCTTTATCCAGTCTATCACTGATGGACATTTGGGTTGATTCCATGCCTTTGATATTGTGAACAGTGCTGCAGTGAACATACACGTGCCTGTATCTTTCTAACAGAATGCTTTATATTCCTTTGGGCATATACCCAGTAATGGGATTGCTGGGTCAAATAGTATTTCTGGATCTAGATCCTTGAGGAATTGCCACACTGTCTCCTACAATGGTTGAACTAATTTACATTGGGGGATTACATTTCAACATGAGATGTGGAAGGGAACAAACATCCAAACTGTACCAGTGGGACATCTGGTCATGTCCCCTGCAGGACTGGCCCACAGGGGTGGGGAAGAGCAAGAAGGGGGAGAAGGTTGGTGGCACTTACTGTTGATAACGCTTATCACACTACGCACGGTACCTTTCCTTTCGGGGTCCTCATGGGGCTGCTCCTGCTCTTCCAGGGAGGTCCTGGTCCAATCCTTGAGCATCTCAGTCAGCCAGGTGTGTTCAGCCTCAACGAATTCATCTACGTCAAGAAACCCAAGTGGTCTCAGACGTTGTTTAAGTACCCTGCCAAGAACATCACAGACCCTGCTCTGCTTCATCTTCTGCGATGCCCTGCGGTTCCTCCCGAGGTGACCTCCTTCTCTAGGTGACCCTCTCTCCCCTTGCCTTCTGTTGTCCCCCATGTTACCTTGCTCTCTCTGACTTTCTGGCCTCTTTTTTCTAGCTCCTTCATCTCTGCCTCCGCCTCTACTCATCTTTTGCACACTCATCTTCTTCAGGGTTGGATGCAAAGTCTTCCCCTCTTTTATTTATTTATTTATTTGAGACAGAGTCTTGCTCTGTTGCCCAGGCTGGAGTGCAATGGGGCAATCTCAGCTCACTGCAACCTCTGCCTCCCAGTTTCAAGCAATTCCCCTGGCTCAGCCTCCGGAGTATCTGGGACTACAGGCACGCACCACCACCAGGCCTGGCTAATTTTTGTATTTTTAGTACAGACGGGGTTTCACTATGTTGGCCAGGCTGGTCTCGAACTCCTGACCTCAAGTGATCCACCCGCCTTGGCCTCCCAAAGTGCTGGGATTACAGGCATTGAGCTACCATGCCTGGCATCCCCTCTTTTATTTTTATCCACACTCATGAATTAGATGATGCTCAACTCTCTCTCACACACACACTGATAATAGCTCTGCTCACATTTGCTGAGAACGTCACCTGCCAGGCTCGCCTTGGAGCATTTTGCATAAATTCTACCCTTCAACCTTCACCGCATTCCTTGGAGTGAGCTCTCTGAGGCTTCTTTTATAAGGGATTAATCCAAATCAAGAGGGCTCCACCCTCATGGTCTCAACGCCTCCCAAAGGCCCCATCTCTTAATACCATCACCTTGGGGTTGCCATTTCTTTTTTGTTGTTGTCATTGAGACAGGTTGTCGCTCTGTCACTCAGGCTGAAGTGCAGTGGTACAACCACCAGCCTACCATCCCACAACGTTAGTTAGACATTTGTAGGTTGGAGATAGATTCTCCTTCCAGACTTGTCTATAACCAGCATGTAGTGAATGCTGATGTCAAAAAACAACATTAAAGTGTGCCATGTGGCAAGAAGTTGGCTCTCTGCCACCCAGAGGAGGGTTCCCCAGAATCCAACCGTACTGGTACTCTGATCTTGGACTTCCAGCCTCCAGAACTGAGAAATTAATCTCTGTTGTTGCTAACCCAGCCTGCCTATGTATGGCACTTTGTTCTGGCAGCCTTCACAACTAAAACAGGGAGGGAGGCATGAAGTGGATGCAGGGCTGTGCTCAGGACCTACCTTCACTCTGTACCTGACTGTTGGCCTGTGAAAAAGCCACACTTGCATCTTCCACAACTGGAAGGAAGACCACCTTTGTCAGCCTCCGCTGTTAGTTAGGTTGGGGCCATGGGACTGATCCTGGCCAACAGGAGGTGTGTGGAGCTGGTGCCCGCTACTTCCAGGCCTGGCTACAAAAGGCCTTCTGTGGCTCTCCAGCTCTCTCCTCTCATGGAACAGACAAGGAGACCTTGTGCCAAGAGGAGATGCAACGAGATGCAAGTAGCTTGGCCCAGCGTGGTGGCTCACACCTGTAATCCCAGCACTTTGGGAGGCCCAGGCGGGCAGATCACTTGAGGTCAGGAGTTCGAGAGCAGCCTGGGTAACATAGTGAAAACTCGTCTCTGCTAAAAATACAAAAATTAGCCAGGTGTGGTGGCAGGTGCCTGTAATCCCAGCTATTCGGGAGGCTGGGGCAGGAGAAAAGCTTGAACCTGGGAGGCAGAGGTTGCAGTGAGCCGAGATTGTGCTACTGCACTCTAGCCTGGGTGACAGAGCTAGACTCTGTATCAAAAAAAAAAAAAAAAAAAAAGAAAGAAAAGAAAGGAAAAAAAAGACGCAAACAGCTTGGATGCCTAAGTCCCCACATGGAGCCAAGTTGCCCTGGAGGAACACTCAACCCATATTGCTTTTTGGGTGAGCAAAATATAAACCCTTTGTATCTTAAGCTATAGCAATTTGTGGTTTCTTTGTGCAGTATAACCTCTCCTGAACAAATATAGTCTCCTCCATAATATAATCTAACTTCTCCATACAGAATTCATCTGATACTTTGTTCTTGTTCTCCATACTCCCACCACGGGTCAAGTCTGGCTCCTTCATGACTTCCAGCCCATGTAGTTTTGGGAAGTATTTTTGCTCTCAATTTGCTAATTGCCTCAGGCTGTTACCATTTTCTGCCTCTGACACTTGGATCCTAGGCATACCTAGGGTATATCTGATGACTATGCACATGGATCCTGTGGTTAGAGTGTGTCAGTTTGAACTCCAATCCTGTCCCCACCTGGCTGCGTGGCCTCGGGCACCTGTGAGAGTCCATGTTCCTCTCCATTCCCAAAGAAGCATCACATGAATCAGACACGTAAAGTTTTTAGGACAATGGCTGGCTTCAAGCCAGTGTGCAGTCCACACTATCATTAGGGATTCATGGCAAAGTAGGATGCTTACCTTCTGGGGGAAGACGTTTCCTTGGCAAACTTCCTTCCGGCATCAGGAATTGGGCTGCAAAAGAGCAGAGGCAGGGGTAATGTTTAACTGTACAGTAAACTCACTAGTTATAGAAAATACAGATTACCTGCAGGGATGTCTCTTTAATAGAAATGGCAGCCATGGGTTGGAGTCTGTTGATACCGGTTCTGGAGAGCTAATTTTGTACCTGTCTTCCAACTCTGTGCTCAGTGACTTCATGTTGGTAACATGAAATTTTCCATGATGTGATCAAGTGGGTTTCATACCAGGAATGCAGGGATGGCTTAACATACACAAGTCAGCAAATGTGATACATCACA
Source organism: Hylobates moloch (assembly GCF_009828535.3). NCBI lineage: Eukaryota > Metazoa > Chordata > Mammalia > Primates > Hylobatidae > Hylobates > Hylobates moloch. Next base: position 37,350,737 of record NW_026652287.1, on the reverse strand, counting down.
GAAACAGAATTAAAAACAAAAATCATAGGAGATGCAGAAGCATTTCACAAAATTCCGCATCCCTTTATGATTAAAACCCTCTACAAAATCGGTATACAAGAGAGATACTTCAATGTAATAAAAGCCATCTATGACAAACCCACAGCCAACATTACACTGAACAGGGAAAAATTTAAAGCATTCCCCCTGAGAACTGGAACAAGACAAGGATGCCCACTTTTACCACTTGTATTCAACATCATACTGGAATTCCTAGCCAGAGCCATCAGACAAGAGAAAGAAATGAAGGGCATCCAAACTGGTAAAGAGGAAGTCAAATTGTTACTGTTCACTGATGATATGATTGTACACCTAGAAAACCCTAAAGACTCATCCAAAAAGCTCCTAGGTCTGATGAATGAATTCAGTAGAGTTTCAGGATACAAAATCAATGTACACAAATCAGTATCACTGCTATACACCAACAATGACCAAGCTGAGATTCAAATCAGGAACTCAACCCCTTTTACAACAGCTGCAAAAAAATAGAATAAAATACTCAGGAATATACCTAACCAAGGAGGTAAAAGACCGCTACAAGGAAAACTACAAAACACTGCTGAAAGAAATCATAGATGACACAAACAAATGGAAACACATCCCATGCTCATGGATGGGTAGAATCAATATTGTGAAAATGACCATACTGCCAAAAGCAATCTACAAATTCAATGTAATTCCCATCAAAATACTATCATTTTTCACAGAACTAAAAAATCCTAAAATTCTTTTTGTTGTTGTTGTTGTTGTTGTTTTGAGACATAGTCTCGCTCTGTCACCCAGGCTGGAGTGCGATGGCCGATTTTGGCTCACTGCAACCTCTGCTTCCCAGGTTCAAGCGATTCTCCTGCCTCAGCCTCCCAAGTAGCTGGGAATACAGGTGCATGCACCATGCCTGGCTAATTTTTGTATTTTTAGTACAAACAGGGTTTCACCATGTTGGCCAGGCTGGTCTCGAAATCCTGACCTCAGGTGATCCACCCACCTTGGCTTCCCAAAGTGCTGGGATTACAGACGTGAGCTACCATGCCCAGCCACAATCCCAAAATTCATATGAATCAAAAAAGAGCCCTCATAGCCAAAGCAAAGACTAAGCAAAAAGAACAAATCTGGAGGCATCACATTACCCAATCAAATTATACTACAAGCCTATAGTTACCAAAACAGCATGGTACTGGTATAAAATTAGACATGTAGAACAATGGAACAGAATAGAGAGCCCAGAAATAAAGCCAAATACTTACAGCCAACTGATCTTCAACAAAGCAAACAAAAACATAAAGTGGGGGAAAGGACACTTTATTCAACAAATGGTGCTGGGATAACTGGCAAGCCACATGTAGGAGAATGAAGCTCGATCCTTATTTCTCACCTTATGCAAAAATCAACTCACAAATTCAATGTGAATTTGCAACAAAGACTTAAATATAAGACCAGAAACCATAAAAATTCTAGAAGATAACATCAGAAAAACTCTTCTAGATGTTGGCTTAGGCAACGAGTTCATGACCAAGAGCCCAAAAGCAACTGCAATAAAAACAAAAATAAACATATGGATATATGGGAAGGGTGGCTCACGCCTGTAATCCTAGCACTTTGGGAGGCCCAGATGGGCAGATCTTAAGGTCAGGAGTTCCAGACCAACATGATGAAACCCCATCTCTATTAAAAATACAAAAATTGGCCAGGTATGGTGTTGGATGCCTGTAATTCCAGCTACTCAGGAGGCTGAGGCAGGAGAATTGCTTGAGCCTGGGAGGCAGAGATTGCAGTGAGCCGAGATCGTGGTGTTGCACTGAAGCCTGGGTGATGGAGTGAGACTCCGTCTCAAAAATAAATAAATAAATAAATAAATAAATATATGGGACCTGAGTAAATTAAAAAGCTTCTGTACAGCAAAGGAAATAATTATCAGAGTAAACACACAACCCACTGAATGGGAGCAAATATTTGCAAACTAGGCATCTGCAAAAGACTATTATACAGGACCTATAAGGAACGCAAAGAAATCAGCAAGAAGAAAACAAATAATCCCACCGAAAAGCATCCCAACGATATGAATAGACATTTCTCAAAAGAAGATATTCCAGTGGCTAAGAAACATATGAAAAAATGGTCAGCATCACTAATCATTAAAGAAATGCAAATTAAAGCCACAATGAGATACCATCTTACTCCCACAAGAATGGCCATTGATAAAAATTCAAAAAAACCCATAGATGTTGGTATGGATGTAGCAAAAATGGAACACTAATACACTGCTGGTGGGAATGTAAATTAGTACAACCTCTATGGAAAACAGTATGGAGATTCCTCAAAGAACTAAAAGTAGATCTACCATTCGATCCAGCAATCCCACTACTGGGTATCTACCCAAAGGAAAGGCAGCCATTATATGAAAAAGACACTTGTGGGCTGGGTGCAGTGGCTCACGCCTGTAATCCCAACACTTTGGGAGGCCGAGGAGGGCAGATCACTCGAGGTCAGGAGTTCAAGACCAGCCTGGCCAATATGGTGAAACCCCATCTCTACTAAAAATACAAAAATTAGCTGGATGCGGTGGTGCACACCTGTAGTCTCAGCCACTTGGGAGGCTGAGGCAGGAGAATCACTTGAACCCTCGAGTTGGAGGTTGCAGTGAGATTGCACCACTGCATTCCAGCCTAGGCAACAGAGCGAGACTCTGCCTCAAAAAAAAAAAAAAGAAAAAAGAAAAAGACACATGCACATGTGTGTTTATAGCAGCACAATTCACAATTGAAAGATATGGAACCAGCAGGGCATGGTGGCTCATGCCTGTAATCCCAGCACTTTGGGAGGCCCAGGTGGGAGGATCATGAGGTCAGGAGATTGAGACCATCCTGGCTAATACCCGTCTCTACTAAAAATACAAAAAAAAAAAAAAAAAAAAAATTAGCTGGGCGCAGTGGCGGATGCCTGTAGTCCCAGCTACTCAGAAGGCTGGGGCAGGAGAATGGCGTGAACCTGGGAGGCGGAGCTTGCGGTGAGCCGAGATGGCGCCACTACACTCCAGCCTGGGTGACAGAGTGAGACTGTCTCAAAAAAAAAAAAAAAAAGAAAGATATGAACCCACCTAAGTGCCCATTGACCAATGAGTGGATAAAGAATACGTGGTATATAAACACCATGGAATATGACTCAGCCATAAAAAAGAATAAAATAATGTCTTTTGCAGAAACTTGGATGGAGACCATCATTCTAAGTGAAGTAACTCAGGAAAGTAAAACCAAAAACCATATGTTCTCACTTATAAGTGGGAGCTAAGCTATGGGTATGCAAAGGCATACAGAATGGCATAATGGACTTCAGAGATTCAGAAAGGGGAGGGTAGGGAGGTGGGGATAAAAAAACTACACATTGAGGCCAGGAGTGGTGGGTCACACCTGTAATCCCGGCACTTTGGGAGGCCGAGGCAGGTGGATCACCTGAGGTCAGGAGTTCGAGACCAGTCTGACCAACATGGAGAAACCCCATCTGTACTAAAAAAATACAAAATTAGCCGGGCGTGGTGGGGCATGCCTGTAATCCCAGCTACTCGGGAGGTTGAGGCAGGAGAATGGCTTGAACCCAGGAGGCGGAGGTTGCAGTGAGCAGAGATTGCGCCATTGCACTCCAGCCTGGGCAACAAGAGCAAAATTCTATCTCAAAAAAACAAAAACAAAAACAAAAAAACACTACACATTGGGGCCAGGTGTGGTGGCTCATGCCTGTAATCCCAGCACTTTGGGAGGCCGAGGTGGGCAGATTGCTTGAGCTCAGAAGTTCGAGACCAGCCTGACCAACATGGAAAAACCTCATCTCTACTAAAAAATATAAAAATTAGCCGGGCATGGTGGTACGTGCCTGTAGTTCCACCTACTAGGGAGGCTGAGGCAGGAGAAGCACTTGAACCCAGGATACAGAGGTTGCGATGAGACGAGATCTTGCTACTGCACTCCAGCCTGGGCAACAGAGCGAGATTGTTTCAAAAACAAAACCAAAAAAGCTACATATTGAATGCAACATACTCTAAAACATACACTGATTGGTGGATTACAGTCTCAGAATTTACTACTACATAATTCATCATGTAACAGAAACCACTTGTACCCCAAAAGCTATTGAAGTAAAAATTCAAAAAAACAAAAAAATCTTAATATAATATTTAAAAATATTATTACCTAATAGTAGCAGAGTTGATCCCTATAATTAAAATATTGTACATGTTATAAATTTTTACTTGAGATCAAATCAAAATTCAATTTTTCCACATGTGCTGAAAATACGATAGAAAGCTGAGTCCTGATACATGTTGGTTAGGTCGAGCTTCTGCTTCATCTTTTTCAAATTTTTGAATTGTCTGTAAATAAATTTTGTCTGCTTTTTTTTTCTTTTTCTTTCTTTCTTTCTTTTTTTTTTTTTTTAAGACACAGTCTTGATCTGTTGCCCAGCCTGGAGTATAGTGGTGTGATCTCGGCTCACTGCAACCTCTGCCTCCCTGGTTCAAGCAATTCTCCTGCTTCAGCCTCCCGAGTAGCTGGGATTACAGGTACCCACCACCACGCCCAGTTAATTTTTGTATTTTTAGTAGAAACGAGGTTTCACCATGTTGGCCAGGCTGGTCTCGGACTCCTGACCTCAAGTGATCCACCCACCTCAGCCTCCCAAAGTGCTGAGATTATAGGTGTGAGCCACTGCGCCCAGCCCCTCATTTCTTTATTTTTTAATTTTTTTTCGCAGAGAATTTAAGCAGCTTTCTAGGGTCACTAACGCATGAGAGGCAGAGCTGGGATGTGGATTCAGGCAGACAGGCTTTGGATCAGAACCACCGCACGATTCCCCTATAGATCCCTGTGTCTGCACTCACCAACCAGTTACACAGGTGAGTCACGCATCCTTCCCATGACCCGGTGGCTCTCAGCAAAATGGAGGGGACAACAGCATCCACTTCTTCAGGTTATTCAAAGGGTTAAATGATGAACAGGTAATAAATGCCAATTTTTTTTTTTTTTTTTTTGAGATGGACTCTTGCTCTGTCGCCCAGACAGGACTGTAGTGGTGTGATCTTAGCTCACTGCAGCCTTTGCCTCCTGGTTTCAAGTGATTCTTGTGCCTCAACCTCCCGAGTAGCTGGGATCACAGGCGTGAGCCACCACGCTTGGCTAATTTTTGTATTTTTAGTAGAGACGCATTTTCACCATGTTACCTAGCTTGCGCTCAAATTCCTGGCCTCAAGTGATCTGTCCGCCTAGGCCTCCCAAAGTGCTAGGATTACAGGCATGAGCCACTGCGCTGGGCCAAGCTTGCATCTTGTTGCCCAGGCTGGAGTGCAATGGTGCGATCTCAGCTCACTGCAACCTCCGCCTCCCAGGTTTAAGAGCTTCTCCTCTTGGCACAAGGTCTCCTTGTCTGTTCCATGAAAGGAGAGAGCTGGAGGGCCACAGAAGGCCTTTTGTAGCCAGGCCTGGAAGTAGCAGGCACCAGCTCCACACACCTGTTGGCCAGGATCAGAAACTTGAACTCCTGGCCTCAAGTGATCCGCCCGCCTTAGCCTCCCAAATGTTGCGATTATGGGTGTCAGCCACTGCATCCAGCCAGATTGCTAATGTTTACTGAGTGCCTTTATCTACCAGACACTGTCCTATGTGCTTTTGATAAATTAACTCATTTAATCCTCATAACTGCTATTATTATCACCCACATGGCACAGAGGCAGAAACTGAGGCACAGAGAGGTTAGGTAACTTTTCAGAGGTCACAAAGCTCACATGTACCACGGCAACATTCCTTCCAAGGGGGTCTGTACTCTCATCCACTCTGTGGTCTTCCTGGCTGCCCATAATCAATGTTCAGTATATGAGAATAAATGTCAGGAAATGTGGTTGCTAGAACAGTTATACACAGGCCTCTTTTCTGCCACATGCAGGAAAAGTACTGTGAATCTCCTCGCATAAAATATCTCTAGGGTTTGACCTTTCTGTTCCCCAAATACTCACCAGAAAAAAGGTTTCCAATCCTTCTAATATGAGCAACAATCCTTCTCCATAAACCTGCCAAGAAAATAGCAATAAAATTCAAACATTCTCCATCACGTGACTGTCATGCTTGATATTCAAAGCACCAGCAGACTGGCATAAAGCACTGCAGGGATCTGCAGCAGGAAGAAAGATCATTCTTCCATTCCATAAATATTTATGAAGCAATTAGTGGGCACCCGGCACTCTTCTGGCTGCTGGAATAGAGCAGTAAACACGACAGATTTGTCCTCACGAACCTTCTATGCGTGGAACCAGCCAGACACTGTAGACTGGCTACTCCAAGGCCATTTCAAGCTCCCTTCCATGCCAACATTTCTCAGCCCACAGGCAGGAAGGGCAAATATTTCCCAGCCTCCCTTGCAGCTAGGGGGAGGTCAAGCTCTGGCCTATGCAGATTGATGGGGGCACTTCTGGAAAGTCCTTGCTGTCCTGCTACAAAACAGCAGGACAGCAAACATGTTGGATTAGAGGCATTGCTAGCATACCCCTCCCACTTGGAAGGACAAAACACTGTGTAGAGATTCACACTGTGAACTTTTTTTTCGAGAAGTGATTCAGGAATTAGACAGGAAATCCGATTCAGGAATTAGACAGGAAATCTGAAGGAATCCACAGTCCCTTTCAAGGAAGTGACAGGCTGCAGCGTATACTGTGACTCAAGTGAAGGGCTGCGAGTCCCCAGGGTGTGAGACGGGGAAAGACTGTCTGCAGGATACATGCCCCCACCACTCCAGGGAGCCTGAAAGTCCAGTCTCTGGGGCAAGGCCTTAACCCTATTCAGTGCAGGATATGACTTGGGGAGGTTCATGGAATATAAGTAGGAGCTGTGGGAAGAACCCTGTGTGCACTCCCAGATCCCAGTATGGACCCAGGGAAGCCATTCCTTGTTGTTCCTCACAGGGCACCCTGTAGTGGTCAGCCAAAAAGTTCAGGTGGTGGTCGCAGGCTGAAAGAAGCCCCCAGCTGGGTTTCATGAGATAACTGTGGGTGGAGGTGAACTTCTTCACTCACATGGGGTGAATGAAAAGCAAGCTGCAGACACGTGTGCAGGACCCTGGCACATGGCTAGGTGGGACAGATGGGGAGGGGCATGGCCTGAAAGCAGTGGTTGCTATCTCTGCAAGGAAAGCTTACGACTCGGGGGCATTTGCACGTTCTGAGGGCAGGCTGCCTGGAACTTAGCTCACCACTGCCAGTGGAACAGGGTGGGAAGGGATCTGCCTCACCGAGTGTGTGGGATCTGTGTGGGGCTTACTGCCACCTGCTACTCCCCACTCCCTGCACAAACTCTTCTGTGCAGCAGAGGCAGAAATATTCCTCTCTGGATTATCAGCACATGGGTCTGAAAACCACCCCCACCCCCTGATACCCACAGGAGCTGCTGCTTGCCCTGCACAGGGAGAGTTAGAGCACAAAACTGCCTGACCCAGCCCACACCTGGCTTTGCCCTGCTACCCGCCCTGGTGGCTTAATACAAAGGACAGAAACTTTTGGGAACTCTGTGGCTCTGCCCATTGCCTGAGAAACAAGAGTAGCCACCCTGGGCAACATAGGGCAAGTGAACATCCCACTGCTACTCCTGCAGCTGGTGCTCCACCTGCTGGGTGGAGGCCAACCAACACAGTCCATGACAGCATCTCCTGGTAGGATAACACTGCGCCCAGGAAGGAGAAAATGGCTGTATGTCCTCAGCTATCACCACTGCGTGCACCACTCTGGCTAACCAGGAGGTCCTGAGTCTGTCCACGTGATCAGTTCATTACTACTATAACTAGCATTCAAGGAAGCCAACATACTAAGGCTGTCTATAACCAAGGAATCTCACAGAGCCTGTGTCTCTCTCCTGCCACCCCCATTAGAGCTAGCGCTGCTTCCCATTGCTGGGAGTTTCGAGGACAGGTGACATTACCGGATTCCTTGGAGACATTCCCAAGAACCAGCCTGGAGTGTGGCAGCTTCACTGGGTGGCTAGACCCAGAGGAACAATAACACTCACTGTAGTCTGGTGCCCAGTGACTCCTATCCTAGGGGAATGGGGAGTGCACCACATCAAGGCAACACCCCATGGGACAAAAGAATCTGGACAGCAGGCCTTAAAAATCAGATCTTTCTGCTGGTGGGAAGTTTCTTTCAGCAGGGACACAGTTTCAGTGCTGGGCTCAGCATGGAAAGCCCACAGCTCTAACCCAACCATCAGACAGCCCTGGTGTGCGTGAAGGGTCTTGGAGAAGGGGATGTCTTTCCCCTCTCTTCCATCGCCACAGGCACAGTTGGGGTTTCTCCCATGGGAGCTCAGCATGGGTGCAACTATAGACAGCCTTTCTGGAACACATCAGCGTGACTGCATCCCCGCAGGAGGAGCCCCTCTAGGTTTAGGCTTGCACAAGAGACAGATTCATGGTTCCTGTCTACTTGGAACACCGACATTCCTGCAGATGAAAAGAGGTGCCTGTCTGATCTGAATAGCTGGAGCACTGGATCACGAGTGTGTCTAAGAGGTGGATGGCTTTCCAGCTGACCTGGAAGGGGAGCTGAGGTGGCTCCAACCCTTCTGCCTGATAAGACCACGGTGCACAGCTGGGCATGGTGGCTCACAGCTGTAATCCCAGCACTTTGGGAGGCCGAGGTGGGCGAATCACCTGAGGTCGGGAGTTCGAGACCAGCCTGACCAACATGGAGAAACCCTGTCTCTACTAAAAATACAAAATTAGCTGAGCATGGTGGCAAGTGCCTGTAATCCCAGCTACTCAGGAGACTGCGACAGGAGAATTGCTTGAACCTGGGAGGCGGAGGTTGTGGGGTGAGCCAAGATCATGCCATTGTACTCCAGCCTGGGCAACAAGAGCCAAAGTGTCTCAAAAAAAAAAAAAAAAAAGTCTCGGTGCAACTCAGCAAGAGCTCCTCCCGCCACCTCTGTCAAGGCTGGGACCTTTGCTCACCATTGGGTGTTGCATTTACTCACATGCTTTGGCCACAATCACTTCCTATGCACTCCCCTACAGACCTGAAGCCTGAACCATCAAACCAGTCAATAAAATACTGGGGAAAAAAGTGCATGCCTTGTGGGGAAAGAGTTAAGCTTCAAGAGACTTCTACCATTCCAGCCCTGTAGGCAACAGTGAACTTGCTCACACAGTGAGCACATCGCTTCTACAACCAGCATATGAGAAAGCCATCTCACAAAGACTGCCTATATCCAAGGAACTCTTACAGTCTTCACCCCTGAAAGCACCAAGGACCAAATTAGGCTATAATTAGCTAGGGACATTAAAGTCACATCCTTAAGTGGAAAAAAGAAAAACAAAAACACAGTCAAATCAAACGTAAATTCAAGAATAATTAAAAGAAATAGTCTACTCAAATGAGAAGGAATCAGAAAAGTAACTTTGGTAATACGACAAAAATGGTTCTACAGCACCCCCAAAAGATCACACTACCTCTCCAGCAGTAGATCCAAATCAAGATGAAGTCTTTGAAATACCAGATAAAGAATTCAAATGGGCACCAAACGAATCATACATGTAATGTTCCTAGGACAATGGCTGGCCTCAAGCAAGTGTGCGGTCCACATTATCATCAGGGATTCATGACGAAGTAGGATGCTTACCTTGCCAGGTCCGAGGATTCATTAACTGGCCTGCACCTGCAAAAGAGTAGAAGCAGGGGGAATGTTTATCTGTACAACAAAGTTCCTAGTTATAATATAAAAAATACAGATGACCTGCAGGGATATTTCATTAATAGAAATGGCAGCCATGGGCTCCAATGGCAGCCAATGGCACTCGAGAGCCAATTTTGCACCTCTCTTCCAACTCTGTGCTCAGTGACCTCACGTTGGTAGCCTGAAGTTGGCCATGGTGGGAACATTTACACCACAGGAATTGGTGAATTTACAGCACAGGAAATGGGAACATTTACACACTACATATCAGGAGTTTTGTTTTTGTTTTTTAGAGAGAAAGCTTAGCGGACCCACTGGAGAAGTAACACTCAGACCCATCTCACACCTTTAGTCAACCATTTGGAGGTTGGAGATAGATAGATACCCTTTTAAGGTTTGTTTTTAACCAAGCTATGGTGAACACCAATGTCAAAGAACAACATCAGCCTGGGCGTAGTGGTTTACGCCTGTAATCCCAGCACTTTGGGAGGCTGAGGCAGTGAATCACTTGAGGTCAGGAGTTCAAGACCAGCCTGGCCAACATGGTGAAATCCTGTCCCTACCAAAAATACAAAAATTAGCCAGGCATGGTGGCGCACGCCTGTAGTCCCAGTTACTTGGGAGGAGAGTTGCTTAAGCCTGGGAGGTGGAGGGTGCAGTGAACTGAGATCACACCACTGCACTCCAGCCTGGGCAACAGAGCAAAACTCTGTCTCAAAAAAACAAACAACAAAAAAAGTCAAAGCATAAGAACTAGTACAGTGCCTGGCACACAGGAGGTCCCATGAATATGCATTTTAGAATGATGAATGGTTCAGGGTGTGAACTCAATAATGATCCTAAAAATAAGATTAACATATAATGAAACACTCCCACGTGTCAGGCTTGGCTCTAAGCATTTTACATACATGAGGTCATTTAAACCCCACATCAAATATACGAGACTGGGACTACGTACTATTGTCTCCATTTTAGGAAGGGGAAATTGGGTCACAGAGAATTTAAGCAGCTTTCCAGAGTGAGCAATGCAGGAGAAGCAGAGCCGGGATGTGGATCCAGGCAGACAGGCTTTGTATCAGAACCACCACACTATTCCCCTAGAGATCCACCACCCAGTTCTCCTACAGATCCCCACGTCTGCACTCACTGACCAGCAGTGTGGGTGAGTCAAGCATCCTTCCCACGACTTGGTGGATCTCAGCAAAATGGAAGGGACAAAAGCATCTGCCTCTTAGGGTACTGAAGGGGTTAAATGTTAAATGAGGGACCAGGTAATGATTGCTAATGTTTATCGGGTGCCATTATCTACCAGGCACTGTCCTACAAGCTTTCGATGAATTAACTCATCAAATATTCATAACTACTATTATTATCACCCACATGGCACAGAGGCAGAAACTGAGGCACAGAGAGGTTAAGTAACTTTTCAGAGGTCACAAAGCTCACATGTACCAGAGCAACATTCCTTCCAATGGGGTCTGTACTCTCATCCACTCTGTGGTCATCCTGGCTGCCCAATTATATGAGAATAAATGTCAGGAAATGCAGTTGCTAGAACAATTACATACAGGTCTCTCTTCTGCCATGAGTAGGAAAAGTACTGTGAATCTCCTTGCATAAAATATCTCTAGGCTTTGACCTTTCTGTTCCCCAAATACTCACCAAAAATATATTCCCTAATGCCTTCAATGTTACCAAGAGCACTTCCCCATAAACCTGCCAAGAAAAGAGCAATAAAATTCAAACATTCTCCATCACGTGACTGTCATGCTTGATATTCAAAGCACCAGCAGACTGGCATAAAGCAGTGCAGGGATCTGCAGCAGGAAGAAAGATCTTTCTTCCATTCCATAAATATTTATGAAGCAATTAGTGGGCACCCGGCGCTCTTCTGGCTGCTGGAATAGAGCAATAAACAAGACAGATAAGGTCCTTGTCCTCACAAACCTTCTATGGGTGGAGCCAGCCAGGCACTGTAGACTGGCTACCCCAAGGCCATTTCAAGCTCCCTTCCATGCCAACACTTCTCAGCACACAGGCAGGAAGGGCAAATATTTCCCAGCCTCCCTTGCAGCTAGGGGAAGGTCAAGCTCTGGTCCATGCGCATTGCTGGGGGGACTTCTGCAAAGTGCTTGTTCTCCTTCTCAGAAGGAGCAGGCCAGGTATGGTGGCATGTAACTCTAGTCTCAGCTACTTGGGAGGCTGAGGCAGGAAGATCGCTTGAGGCCAGGAGTTCGAGACCCGTATTGGGCTATGACTGTGCTTCTGCACTGCAGCCTGAGTGACAGAGAGAGACCCTGACTTTAAAAAAAGAAAAAAGGCCAGGCGCGATGGCTCACGCTTGTAATCCCAGCACTTTGGGAGGCCGAGGTGGGCGGATCACGAGGTCAGGAGATCGAGACCACGGTGAAACCCCGTCTCTACTAAAAATACAAAAAAATTAGCCGGGCATGGTGGCGGGCGCCTGTAGTCCCAGCTACTCAGAGAGGCTGAGGCAGGAGAATGGCGTGAACCCGGGAGGCGGAGCTTGCAGTGAGCCGAGATTGCGCCACTGCACTCCAGCCTGGGTGACAGAGCGAGACTCCGTCTCAAAAAACAAAAAGTTGCAGCTTCATTGGATGCAGCAGCCATCCTGTGGTGTGGAGGAGTTCAGCATGAGGGTGACAGTTAATATGCTAAGGATGGAGGAGCAGAAACCCAGAATAAACCTGGGTCCTGCTTAATGTTGCACAGCTAAACCAATGTCACCAGCCACCTATCTTTGTATTATTTATTTATTTTGAGATGGGGTCTCGCTCTGTTGCCCAGGCTGGAGTGCAGTGGTGTGATCTCGGCTCACTGCAACCTCTGCCTCCCAGATTCAAGTGATTCTCCTGCTTCAGCCTCCTGACTGGCTGGGATTACAGGCATGCGCCACCACGCCCTGCTAATTTTTGTATTTTTTTTAGTAGAGACGGGGTTTCACCATGTTGGCCCGTCTGGTCTCGAACTCTTGACCTCAAGTGATCTGCCCGCCTCGGTCTCCCATAGTGCTGAGATTTCAGGTGTGAGTCACGGTGCCCGGCCTGTCTTTTCCTTTTGTGAGAAAATTAATCCCACATTTCCTCAGGACACTGTGGTTGGTTAGTGACTTTTAGCCAAACACATTTGTATATGATACAGGGAGACATAAAAAATGAATAATCAGCCAGGCATGATGGCTCACGCCTGTAATGCTAACACTTTGGGAGAGTGAGGTGGGTGGATCAATCGAAGTCAAGAGTTTAAAATCAGCCTGGCCAACATGGTGAAACCCTATCTCTACTAAAAATACAAAAATTAGCCAGGCCTGGTGGTATGCACCTATAGTCCCAGCTACTCGGGAGGCTGAGGCAGGAGAATAACTTGAACCTGGGAGGTTGCAGTGAGCAGAGATCACACCACTGTACTCCAGCCTGGGTGACAGAGTGAGACTCCATCTCAAAAAAAAAAAAAAAAGATACACCCATTAGGATGGCTGGTATCCAAAAAACCCCAGAAAACAATAAGTGTTGATTAAGAGGTGGAGAAATTGGAACCCTGGTACACCATTGGGCAGAATATAAAATGGTACAGCCACTGTGGAAAATGGTATGGTCGTTCCTCAAAAAAAAAATTTTTTTTTTTTTTTGAGACAGCCCAGGCTGGGGCGCAATGGCGCGATCTCGGCTCACTGCAACCTCCGCCTCTCAGGATCAAGCGATTCTCCTGCCTCAGCCTCCCGAGTAACTGGAACTACAGGCATGCACTACCACACCCAGCTAATTTTGTATTTTTTGTAGAGATGGGGTTTCACCATGTTGGTCAGGCTGGTCTCCAACTCCCGACCTCAGGTGATCCACCCGTCTCGACCTCCCAAAGTGCTGGGATTACAGGCATTAGCCACCACACCCGGCCTCAAAATTTTAAAAGCAGAATTACCACATACATGATCCAGCAATTCTACCTCTGAGTATATACCCAAAAGAATTGAAAGCAGGGTCTCAAAGAGATATTCATAGACCCATGTGCATGGCAGCTTCCTTCACAACAGCCAAAAGGTGAAAGCAATCCATGTGTCCATCGATGGATGAATTGATAAGCAAAATGTGGTATATTCGTACAATGGAATATGATTCAGCCATAAAAAGGAAGGAAATTCGGACCCATGGTACAACATGGATGAACTTCAAAGTCATTTTCCTCAGTGAAATCAGACACAAAAAGACAAACACTGCATGATTCCATTTACATGTCATACTCAGAGTAGTCAAAATCATAGAGGCAGAAGGTAGCATTGTGGTTGTCAGGAGCTAAGGGAGGGGGTGACAGGGACTTAGTATTCAATGGGCGTAGAGTTCCAGTTTTACAAGATGAAAAGGGTTATGGAGATGGATGGTGGTGATGGTTGCACAACATTATGAATGTATTGTATTTATACCACTGTACTCGACACTTTAAAATGGTTAAAATGGCAAATTTTATGTTATGTGTATTTTATAATAATAAATAAAAAGCACCCTGGTGTGTGAGGGGAGGGATAAGAGACATGTACAGAACCACTTCAGTAGGTGATACATACATCCAAGGAAATAATAATGTTATAGGGAGTAGCTGGGAGTGACAATTTCAGAATATCTGATGCCCAAGACCAGATTTAGCAAAGAGATGGTGGGGATAGGAGACAGGAGCCAGGCTTGGCAATGTAAAGGACCCCTTCTGTCCAGACCAGAGAAAGGGGGAAGATCCCCTTCATCCTACCTCATTCTCCTCCCCTGAGAACACCCTTCCATCTACCAGGTTGCCAAAGCTGAAACCTTTGATGTCATCTCTGATTCTCCTTACTCTCCACATCCAATCCAGGTGTAATTCTTCTTCATCTGTCTCCAGGTTTCCAGAGTCCATCCACTTCCCTCCCATATCCACTCTGGTACCCAACCTTAAACTGCCATTGTCTGTCACCAGGACCATTAGCTTCTCAACTGCTCCCAACTTCTAAGTTTACACACCCACCCCAATCCATGCTTGGAGAGAGAGAGAGAGAGAGAGAGATCTTTTACAATATAAACTGAATCGGTCACCACCCTAATTAAACTGCCTCCCTGGCGCTCCCATTGCACTTGGAATCCAAACTACACTTCATCTGTGTCCTTCAGGATCCCATATGATCTGGACCCTGCCTACCTCTCCAGCCCTCTCTCCCAGCCTCATTCAGGAGGCTCCAGCCTTACTGTTCTTCTCATTGGTTCTAGAGTAAGACAAGCATGGTCCTGGCTTAGGGTCTGATATGGTTAAGCTTTATGTCCCCACCCAAATCTCTTGAGTTGTAATCCCCAGATGTTGAGGGAGAGACCTGGTGGGAGGTAATCGGATCATGGGGGCAGTTCCCCCCGTGCTGTACTCATGATAGTGAGTGAGTTCTCACGAGATCTGATGGTTTTATAAGCGTTGGGTAGCTCTTCTTTGGTTTGCTCTTCTCTCTCCTGCCACCATGTGAAGAAGGTTCTTGCTTCCCCTTCACCTTCTGCCATGATTGTAAGTTTCCTGAGGCCTCCCCAGCCATGTGAAACTGTGAGTCAATTAAACCTCCTTTGTCTACAAATTACCCAGTCTCGGGTAGTATCTTTATAGCAGTATGAAAATGGACTAATATAGGGTCTCTGTATTTGCTTTTCCCTCTGTCCATGATGCTTTTCCCCTAAGATATCTGCATGGCTTCACTTTTCATCAGGTCCATGCTCAAAGGCCATCTCCTGTCAGAAGCTCTGACCATCAATTAAAAATAATACTGTTGTCACTCTCCAGTCCCTTACCATGAATTATTTTTCAAGATAGCTTTTACTATGATCTGCCATTATAATATATACTTATTTTTGTGTGTGTTCATTCATCATCTCCTTCCCTAGAGTGCAAACTTCATTAGGGAACGAGCCTTCACTGTCCTGCTCATGATTGAATCCCCTGCATTTAAAATAGTATCAGGCTCCTAGAGTGTCTCAAAAGTGTATGCTAAAATCATGGAGATTCAACCATTCTTGAATTCCTATCATGTGCTGGGCATTTGGCTGAGTGTTTTATTTGTGGATCATACCTAACTCTCACACCCACATTTTGAGATAAGTACTTTGCCTATGAGAAAACCGAGGCTCAGGTAACATAAATTACTTTTTCAAGCTGGCATGGTTGGTCCCATGTAGGGGAGCTGTCTGCGCAGCAGGGTAAAGCCTTCAGACCCTGAGTGCTGAGAAGATTATGAAGCCACAACTAAAAGTGATACCAGTGTATAAGCTACAGTCAAGGACATTTAATCAAGTTCTGATTTTACTCACTATGACTGTTTTGATTGTTTTTGGTTTTTGTTGTAATTTTTTCTGGAAATATCCTACTTAAAAAAAATTGTATGCCCCTTGCTTTGCTGGTGCCCAAAACACACTCTAGTTTTTTGGTTTTTTGTTTGTTTTGAGACAGGATCTTTCTCTGCCATCCAGGCTGGAGTGCAGTGGAGCAATCATAACTCACTGCAGCCTTGAACTCCCAGGCTGAAGTGATCCTTCCACTGCCTCAGCCTCCTGAGTAGCTGGGACCACAGGCACATGCCACAATGCCTGGCTAATTTTTAAATCTTTTGTAGAGACACAGTGTTGCTATGTTGCCGAGGTTGGTCTCAGACTCCCAGTCTCAAGGGATCCTCCCATGTCAGCCTCCCAAAGCACCATGTAATCCCAAACACATTCTGAATCTGCTTATTGGAAGCCACAGCCCTGGACTTGAGCCCCTCTATTAAGCTCCCTCTCCTGGATTGTTTGGTAGGATATCAGGTATCTGCCACATTAAGGAGACCTTTGAGAGACACTGAAGACTCAGCAGGAGGAACACACCATTCCTCTTTCTGGAAGCTTACCAAGTCCTTTTCTTTCCCCCCAGAAATTTAAGAGCTGGGCAAACTAGACCCTCAGGAGGAAAATTCTTGCCTCTCCTCCACTTCCCACCCCCTTTTAATACCCTCTGACCCCAGCGCTGACCTCTCAGGAAAGTCAGGTCTCTCTCAGGGTGAGTTCTGACCAGTCTTCCCCTCTTGAATTTGCTTCCGAAGTGGGTTATGGAAACACGGGCCCCCAGTGCAGGGAAGCCAGCGTGGTGAGGGGTGAACTCGAACCAGGTCTCTGCAGAGGAAATACAAGGGCAAGTGAGTCCCAGCACAGAACCTGGAATGTAGTGGGTGTGCAGGAAAAAAAAAAATCTATTAATGAGGAATTACAACCATGACAGGAGAATGTTAGAGATGGACGGTGTGGTATCAGTAACCACTGGGGATCTCATCCTCAGACCTGAGACTTTACGCTGCTGATGGCAGCTCATAACTTCCACAGCAGCCTGTTTCCAATATTTTCCAGAGCTTGAACCCTCAGCCCTCCCTCTCTCTTCTGTCTCATTGTGGCTGCAACTCCATGGAATCCTGGAGTGCAAAGGAAGAGTGTAGCCACACGATTGCACAGAGGATTGTCTGTGGGCATAAATCTAATGCATGATTCCAATGTGAGTCATTAGAATATTCCAGGGAAGAAAATGACATGATCAGATTTTCATCCTGGAAACTTCCATCAGGTAGCCAGGAAAGGAGGTGGACAGCTTGGGCTGGGCGGGCCAGTGAGGAACTGATTACAAGAGTCTCCCAGGAGACTGGGAGACCTGGTCTGGGGGTGATGTAGAAGAGCACAAAGGATGAAAATGATGAGGGGGTGATTTCTAGGTCTGCAAAGGACTGAATTTGTGGGGCTTATGGAAAGGACGGAGTCAGCTGTATCTGCTCTGGTGAGAAAACAGTACAAGGATCCACACCGAGGAGAGAGATAAAACATTCACGGCCGGGCATGGTGGCTCACGCCTGTAATCCCAGCACTTTGGGAGGCAGAGGTGGGTGGATCACCTAAGGTCAGGAGTTCGAGACCAGCCTGATTAACATGGTGAGACCCCGTCTCTACTAAAAATACAAAAATTAGCCGGGCGTGATGGCGCATGCCTATAATCCCAGCTACTTGGGAGGCTGAGGCAGGAGAATCACTTGAACCCGGGAGGCAGAGGTTGCAGTGAGCCGAGGTCGTGCCATTACACTTCAGCCTGGGCAACAAGAGCAAAACTCTGTCTCAAACAAACAAATAGACAAACACCATTCACACTGGGGGCTTCTGAGCCTTGAGATGCCAGGAGACGTCCAACCACAGGTAACTGGTAACATTGCCTGATGTGTTGTGAGAAACCAGGACACAGTTGCTGAACAAGTGAGTGCATTTTATGCTTAGGAAATAGGGTAAGGAGGTCTGGATCTCAGGAGAGAGATGAGCTCAAAAGAGAAACTGGAATGTCTGGAGAGCTGCCAGCATTTGGGTGATAATTGGACCTATGGAGAAGGAAGACATCTAAAAACTGAGAGACGGCCAGGCACGGTGGCTCACGCCTATAATCCCAGCACTTTGGGAGGCCGAGGCAGGTGGATCACCTGAGGTCAGGAGTTCGAGACCAGCCTGACCAACAGGGAGAAACCACGTCTCTACTAAAAATACAAAAGTAGCCGGGCATGATGGCGCATGCCTGTAATCCCAGCTACTCAGGAGGCTGAGGCAGAAGAATCGCTTGAACCTGGGAGGTGGAGGTTGTGGTGAACCAAGATCGTGCCATTGCACTCCAGCCTGGGCAACAAGAGAGAAACTCCGTCTCAAAAGAAAAAAAAAAAAAAAGTGAGAGACAGCCCCCGCCGCCCCACCCACCCCACCGTCCTTCAAACATCCCTTATTACAGTTTTCTTTCCTTTTTTTCTTTTGTCCCTCCTCTCCTCTCTTTTCTTTTTTCTTTCTTCTTTTTGGGGGGACAGGGTCTTACTTTGTCACCCAGGCCATAGTGCAATGGTGCAATCACAGCTCACTGAAGCCTTGAATTCCTGGGCTCCAGTGATCCTCCTGCCTCAGTCTCCTGGGTAGATTCTTCAGGTTCCTGCCACCATGCTTGGCTAATTTATTGGTTTTGTTTTTTGTTTTTCATTTTTTTTAATGTTGTTGTTTTGAGATGGGGTCTCACTATGTTGCCTAGGGTGATCTCTAACTCCTGGTTTCAGGCAATCCTCCCACCTCAGCCTCCCAAAGCACTGGGATTACAAGCGTGAACCACCATGTTGGCCTCTTAAAGGTTTTCTTGATCCATGCGAAGCAAGTGCATGTCCTCTGGTCACTTCTGGGACTTCCCTCTTCTCTCCTCTAAGCTGAGCACCCTGTTTTCTGCAATCCTGAGCCCTTCCCTCTTCCTGGCTCCCCAAGGGAAGGGCAGGGAAACATTCTTCCATTTCACTCCGTGCTGTTCCATCCCTTACTTCCTCTCCCTCCCTCTAAATGTTTGCTTACCTGGTGCTCTTGCCTCCTGCCAGGAAGGTTGCAGGTCGTTGTCAATGGCTGCAAATATCGGGTAGGGTAGTGTTCCCTCTTCCACAGGCTCCTTCATATTGGACAAATGAGACTCTGGCAGCTTTGGGAGAAGGTGCCAAGACAAAGTGTGAAGGAGGCATGTGGGTCCCACAGGGTGGAACCTCTGCACGTAGGCCACTTTTTTTTGTTGTTAGAGGGGTCTCAGTCTGTCACCCAGGCTAGAGTGCAGTGGTACAATCATGGCCCACTGCAGCCTCAACCTCCTGGGCTCCAGCAATCCACCTGCCTCAGCCTCCCAAGTAGCTGGGACTACAGATGCATGTCACCATGCCCGGCTAATTTATTTTTTGATAGAGACAGGCTCTTGCTATGTTGCCCAGGCTGGTCTCGAACTCATGGCTTCAAGCAATCCTCCCCCCTTGGCCACCCAAAGTGCTTGGATAGGCTAGGTGCAGTGGCTCATACCCATAATCCCAGTACTTGGGGAGGCTGAGGTGGAAGGATCACTAGAGCCCAGGATTTGGAGACCACCCTGAGCAACAAAGTAAAACCCTGTCTCTAAAAAAAAAAAAAATAATAATAATAATAATAATAATAATAATTTGTCAGGCCCAGTGGTGTGTGCCTGTAGTCCCAGCTACTTGGGAGGCTGAGCTGGGAGGAGTGCTTGAGCCCAGGAGGTCAAGGCTGCAGTGAGCTGTGATTGCACCACTGCACTCCAGCCTGGGCGACAGAGTGAAACCCTGTCTCAAGAACAAACAAAACAAACAAAAAACAACAAAAACCCAAAGTGTTAGGATAGGCTGGATACAGTGGCTCATATCCGTAATCCCAGCACTTTGGGAGGCTGAGATGGGAGGATCACTTGAACCCAGTAGTTGGAGGATTGCTTGAGCTCAGGAGTTTGAGAACAGCCTGGGCAATATAGCGAGATCCCTGTCTCTACAAAAAAAATTTAAAAATTAGCCAGGCATGGTGGTGCACGCCTGTTGCCCCAGCTTACTCAAAAGGCGGAGGCAAGAGGATTGCTTGAGACCAGGAGGTCGAAGCTGCAGTGAGCCATGATCTCGCCACTGCACTCCAGCCTGGGTGACAGAGCAAGACCCTGTCTCAAAAATAAAATGAAATAAAATAAAATAAAATAAAAATAGTGAATTCAAGACATCAAATGGCCAAGGAGAGATGGACAGGAAAGTTGCCTTGGGTCTGACACTTTCCCTATTTCTGCCTTATTCCATCATAAGTCCTGATTGTTCTTCTTGCCCTGGATGTCTGTGTATCTTTCTAGTAAATCGTATCACTTTATTTTTCGCATAAACGAATCAGAGTCAATTTCTGTCACTTGCAACCACAGTAATCCTGATATACTTTAGTTTTGAGGCATCAACCGAAGTGCCCATATTTTGATGCCTTGAAAGTCCTGACGGACTTAAAAGGTGGTGCTGGTCAGGATCTTTGGTAACCCCACACCCTGAGACCCCTTCCTCCCCCCACCCCAGGACCCCAGCTGGGAATGACTTACTTCTCTGGTTTGCTTGGAGATAACCATGTAGGCCCAGAAGTCGGTCAGAGAGTAATTCTCAGACCTCGCTGCTTGGATGGTTTTCTGTAGGCTCTTAGCTAAGTCCCACTCCTGTTGGGTAAATCGACGTTTCAGGTCAGCCTCGAGAGCTTCCATGTCACCATCGTTGGTGTAGAGAGAAGATATTGCCCTGGAGGACAGAGGAAGAGAGTGAGTTGGGCATTTTAAGTGTGGACGATGAAGACTGGGGAAGGATGTGTGCGAGGAGGTCCTTCACAGGAACACCTGCCTCGTGGAGAGGGAGACACACAGAGGAAATGGAAAATTTACATTAAATAAATATAACTACAGAACAATCAAGTTCAAAGGAGGACTCAAAATCATCTGGGACAATCCTTCCATTTCATTAGCAAGAAAATGAGAGCACGATGGGAGAAAGGCCTCATCAAATGTTTGTTGCAGCCAGCACTTAGTAAAGGTTTATATGTGACAGCAACAAACTGTCTTTAGTCTTTTATACCTATTAACTCACATAATCCTATAAAATCAATGAATGGGGCCAGGTGTGGTGG